>NC_141025.1:8517500-8547500 GCF_052040795.2 Danio rerio | reverse complement strand
CAGTTAGTTAGGGGCAGCGCCGTGCAGGAATTACATTTATTACTTAGCCACACTTACATGCTTTTTCAGAGTGAATATTCAGAAAAGCTGTAAACAGTATAGGAAGGCTGTCATTGTTCAAAAAAGACCCAATGTGATGAACGGAATATCGCTATTTACTGATGTTTTGTTGTTAAACTAAATATAAATCTACATTATCGATGCTGTAAAAGGACCCTATAAAGCTGAAAATAATCACATCAATCTTTCACCAGGAGATTTCAGTGGCTGAACAACATGTCTGTGCATATAAGTCATTCATAACAACACAGTCTAACATCAGCTTAGCCTGACTAAGTTTTAAAACAACATGACCTGTCTAACAGTGATACTTCAGCCATGGTGTCGTCCTTCCTCCAGCGTGCTAAAGTAACTCCAATATTGATTCAGGTTTTTAAAAGTTTCAATTCAGCATTTGATTTCTCCCGGTCTGTCTCGTGACCGCGCGGCCGCGCTTATGCAACAGGCACTCATGAACGGCGGATCTGCGTGAAAAGAGATGCGCAGAAGTCTGAATCTGCATTTGCTGACAAACAGTTTGAGCCGCATATCGTAATTATGGGAGATGTTGGCCCGACATATAATTGGATAAACATTATTTAGTTTTATGCTTTACCCAGAATATAAAAATACATATAAACACATTTAGATCATTTACTGTAATCATTACTATTGGACTGTGAAGAGATTTTCAACCAGCACAACAAAAAATGCTTCTGAAGACAATCACCTACTGCACCTTTAACTAAACTTGTGAATGCTGAATAGTCATTCCATATAAAACTAATAGTCTTCATTTCATTACTGGAGTCATTACATAAACAAATGGTGAACTAGTTGTCAAACTCTGTCAAGCAAATTTGATAAAAATGTTCATCTTTTTTTTTGCTGAAAATGTCTTCTAAATTGAACAATTTGATGACTGATTTACAGTCCTGTGTATGTTGTAGATTCAGTTCTAATATGTACTGCAGTATTGTTAACAGTTGTGCACAGCTCTATCCAAAGGAAGTGTATGTTTATTGTAAATAAGGGTGTGTTTATTCTTTTGCACAATGCTGTGAGTAAATTAGAATTGTAAAGAGCAAATGCAGTAAACATGTGAAACATACATATTCAGTGTCTTGTACTCAGATACTTCACTAAATGAAGTGATGTCTAACTTTACTGTAGTTTTCAAACTGCTGTGCTAATAGTATATAGTGCTGTCTTGAGCATTTTCAGGATGTGTCACTAAAATTTGAATTTTTTTCCATTGGAAAACATTTACAGAGTAAACTGTCATAATGAAAACATGACAAAACCATTTGACTATCTTATTCATAAACAATGGTGTCAGGACTTTTCAACTTGATCACACTGACACTTTCATTGACATCAATACTTGCTTTTGAGGAATGAGCGATCTATTTTGAACATGTGACGCGCTTTTGCAGGTTTTCGGCTAGGTTTTGCAGTTTGTACTAATTGTTTTGGGAAATGCATGAACTGTTGTGCAAATGTAAATAGTGTTGTGAGACATGCACCAAAGCCACTGAGAAAAACTGTAATAATAATGTCTATGGCCTAACTCGGTCTACCCCTAAACCAACCCTCACAGAAACAAGTGTCAGTCATCTAGATACTATTAAAACATCTTCTGGATGATTTATAAACATTTTGAATTTGTAAAGACTGGTGAAATGTCTTTCCCAGTGGGTCATTTTGATATCTGACAAAAAAAGGGAAAGACAACTGAGCCCCCACCGGTATAGCTAAACTAGTGCACGCACGCACACACACACACATGCACAGACAGAGCAACGGTATCACTCGATCTCAAACCGTAGTGTTAGTTTAATAACAAACAACATCATAATGTGCACTTGATAGTTTGGAAAAAAATGATAATTTTTTTAAAGGTGCCATATATTGCATTCATTCATTATATATATTTTTTAGCTAGGTCCCTTTATCAATTATGGTAAAGTTTAAGCCACAGCTGAATGAATCTGAGCATATGTTCTATGCAGTGTTTGCCCTTCCAGCTGCAACCCAGTACTGGGAAACACCCATACACTCCCATTCACACCATTACACTACATACAATTTAGCTTACCCAATTCCCTAATATCGCATGTGTTTGGACTGTGGGGAAAACCGGAGGAAACCCACGCGAACACGGGGAGAACATACAAACTCCACATAGAAATGCCAACTGGCCCAGCAGAGTCAGCGAACATGTGACCTTCTTGCTGTGAGGCGATATAACAGATCCATCACTTTTGACGCTCATAAATAATTCTAAAACTCCTCGTGCTGCAGGTATTAGGAGGTTTGCTGAAGGTGCAGCTGTGGTGCAGTGAAGGGTTTGCGTCTTTAATAAACAGTTCACGTTCACTGAAAATTAAGAATGATTAATAAATCCATTTGAAACTCCCTTAAAAGTGACGTTGTGTCTTCAGTTTCATGCTCAGGTGCACTTTGCACTCACACTACAAGCGTACTGTGCCAAAGCCCAAGTGAACCATACTCTGGCACACCTCTTCTAACCGGGTCAGGGCCGGCCAACTGAACCGTGTCTGAGCCCGATTCAGAGCACTCACACTTATTAAACAAACAGGGAAACGCACCTGGGCAGGGTTCAGATAGCATAATGTAAGGGCACCCGTCGAGGGAAAATTAATGAATGAATCACAGGAACAAATTGAATTTTAAATATATTTAGGTACAAAACAGTTATTTTAAAGAGCCCATATTATGGGTTTTTGAAAATTCCCCTCCATGTAGTGTGTAACACAGCTCTAAGTAAAGTGAAGTATCCAGCTAAGGCTTAAATCTGTAAGAATACAGTGTTTAAAACGGTTGATTCATCTATAAAAGAGTCGACTCATAGTGCTTCAAACGAGTCGCCTTGATACCGATTCATTAGGTGTTTCGCCATGACGTACGAACGAAACCAAGTTATTCACGCGCACGCGCAAACCCGGGAGATTTCAAACCTGAGGCCCCGCCCTCTGACGCAGACGCACACACACACACACACACACGCACACCCACCCACACACACACCCACAAACACACGCACACAAACATGCCGGTCGATTGAAGTCACACTGCAGATGGATATTATATTGAGTCTCTACCCAAAGATGAAACCTCAGCATTATAACCAAGCAGTTGGAAACTACTGGAAACTTCTGGAAGCTACATGCTACAAAGAATACTTCATCAGCGTTTGTTAAAGGAAGGATCAGTAATGAGTAACTTACTGATTGACGTCAGGATGGGTTTCTTCCTCCATTTCTCAAGTGTAAGTACGTGCGATTAAAGTTGTTGCCTCGTTGACTCTAGCTTTCAAATGTATTTAGTTGTGATTTGTTACTTGTAACCGCGTGTACTGTATCAGGTTAACTGGCTATATTCTCTTATCGCGTGCAAAGTCACGTTAAAAACGCGACGCGTGCTGCTTTGTTTATGGAGCTCCGTGGTAGAGTTCTGCATTCCTGCGGCTGTCCCCGCGCCAGATTTCTGCGGCGCGGGAATAAATTTCCGAATAAATTGTGGGAGCGGTCGGTAACGGGTTTAATTTGGGACGGGAGCGGGCTGTCTAGCAATATCACGGATATTGCTATGCGAATATGAGCGTGTATGAACCGTGATTACTTTTTATATTGCTGATTAGCTATTGGCCATTTCACTCTCTGACTGAAGGCAGTCGACCAATCGCGACAGACTGTCATCGGTCCAATCAGCGCAGATTAGCTTCGCGCTAAGGAGGGGTTTGGGAACAAATAAATCACTGGACGATTCATACAGGAGTCGCTGGGATAATTAGGTAAAAATAAATGCAGATTATAAGACCATAAAAGTGTTTTTTGACCTTGCATGCATATTAGACTGTTGTTGGAGACCCTTACAACCAAGATATGACCCTATTTCATGTATAATATGGGCTCTTTAAACACTAGCAGTATTTCACAATATTACTGTTTTTTACTGTATTTGTGTTTAAACAAAAGCAGCCTTTCTAAGCACAGAGAGGTTTCTTTCAAAAACATGTAGAAATCCTAATTATTCCTTTAAACCCAAACCTGCTCTGTTATTTTAGTGATCGACGCAACACTAATTCTTTTCTCCCGCAGGCTGAGCAATTTCATAAGTGCTCGACAAACTTGCACGCGGTTGTTCTGTGTCATTATGAATGCAGGCCTTTGATTTTACTGCTGACCACAGTTTGACGTTCCTCATGTAGTGCCACTGCCAGCTCTAGATGTGGTCTCGGCACAGTCAGTAATGTTTCTGTCTGTTGTTTGTGTTCCAACAGAGCTTCAAGTCTGCCAAAACCAGATGTGGCACCAAAGGTATGAGATTTACGCGCATACACATAACTGGAGTATTATGAATGAAGTATTCTGTGTGTGTGCATTTCATTATATTCCTCTGAGACAGACACACATATGGATGCTTGAGTGTTAGTTTTGCATGTTTTGTAGCAAAAGGGAGTCTGCTGCTTTCAATTTTCTGTCTCGAAGCCATATTTTGTCATTTAATTTGTTGAAAACTAAACTTAATTAATAAAAACTGAAACAATAATGTATACTGTTTAATTTTGAACTATTGTACATAGTATTTAAGGGAAAATGAAGCACTCAGTCAAGTTACATTATTTTGTACATTGGATGAATGAAAACTTTAGTGAAAATATATTAAACTTGATTGATGTAACCCTTATAAAGAAAATGGCATGTTTTACTATAGATTTTAGACCTAGGGCACTGTCATCTTGGAGCATTGCTGTGTCTGACATCACAGGGTTGGTTCTGTTCCCTCAGCTGAACAGATACAGTGGAAGTAAAGGACTGAACACAGAGACCAGAAAGCCTTATTTAACCCAATGCGTGAAGTTGTAGACGCGCAGATACAAGCATCAGATGTGTGTCTAATATAAAAATATATATGTATTCTATTTTTATTTTTTCCCTTTTAATTACTGATCATTTGATGTGCTTTGATTCACTCTCTGTATTATGCTGCCTGACTGGGTTTCAACAACATTAGTAACGGACTGAACACAGAGACTGAACAGCCTTTTTTAACCTGATGCACAAAGTTGTGGATGAGCATCGCAGAGCTGCTGCAAATACAACTAATATAAGCATTTAAGTGTTGTAAGTTGTGTAATTTTCTTTTGTTAATAGCTTTTATTTGACGCTTTAGTCCACTTTTTCATGCTGCTCCAGCACTACCTAACGAGGGGATTTACATTCAGACTAATGCAACAATTAAAATGATACATGACTTCACGCTTTACTATGTCACGTCTGTGTGGATTATGTTGACATACTCCCTTTTCAAGTCGATCAACTCGATCTCTTAACATATATGAAGGATAAAATCCTGCCATGTGAAAAACCGCACTGATCTTAGTTTGGTTATAACAAGAAAAGAGGTGAAGACTAGTAGTGAAAAGTGAAAGTACCTGCCCTTGAATTCAAGTACCTTGAATTACGTCAGTACCGGACCTTGTTGAAACCATGGTTGAATCCCAGACAGGCAGTCAGGAAGGGTAATACAGAGAGTGGAGCAAAGCACATCAAATGATCTGTAATTAAAGAGAAAAAAAGAAAAATATAATGAGTACATACATTTTTATTTTAGACCTACATCTGATGCTTGTATTTGCAGCAGCTCCACGTCCACAACTTTACGCATTGGGTTAAATTAGGCTTTACAGTCTTTGTGTTCAGTCCTTTACTTTCACTGTATCTGTTCAGCTGAGGGAACGGAACCAACCCCGTGATGTCAGACACAGCGACATTCCAAGATGGCAACATCCTAGGTCTAAAAGCTATAGTAAAACATGCTGTTTTCTGCTAAATGCTTACATTAATGGAGTTTGTTTAATATATATTCATTAAAGTGTAATCCAGTGTACAAAATGATGCAAACTTGACTGAGTGTTTCATTTCCCCTTTAAACTACTGTACAGTGTGATGGCACACAATGCATTTCTTCATTAATCTTCATGCTTAATTTAGAACACTAGGATGTGGATGAAATATATTTATGAATTGCATTTGCATTTATGCATTTTGCAAATGATTTTATTCACGTGCATTGCATTCTGGCTCTGCATTAATATCAGTTTATGAATCCCCAATAAATAATTGATAATATTTTTTCTTTTGGAGAAAGTCTTATTTGTTTTATTTTAGCTAGAATAAAATAATTCTCAAATTATTTTTCAAATGGAAAATAAAAAAAAAATTGCTCAAAATGTTAGCATTAGCACTTTTTATAATAATACTGCAAAATGATAATTTTATTTATAAAAAAGAAAACCTTTAAAAAAAATTACAAAAAAATGTAAAAAAACAAAACACTTTTATTCACTGGAAGATTTTAAATCCTCACAAGTTTGTCGTTGTTACTTTACATTTCAGCAAACAAACATTTAAAAATATCTATTTTGCTATTTGTTTATGTTTCCTGCATCTCCTGTATAACATTCATTGTCTGTTGACTTGTTGCATTACTGTTGTGGTTTGGTTTGAGTCCTGCATGTGCTTCCCTCCATGTTCAGGATGATTGTGTGGAAATCATCAAACCTGTTCCCATGACAACCTCCATTCCATTCTCCTCTGACATCACAAACTCCACCCACATCACGTCATCCTCCAATAGGAGCGCTCGTCCATTTGGAGGGGCGGGGTCACCACCCATAGCCTTCATTCCCTCCACTGCATCTGCTTTTGCACCCGCCTCCACAGCTCAATACCCTAATCCACTGTCTCCGCCCACTGATGGCTCACCAAATCATCAGCCGGCGGTGCCCCGCCCATCAGTCTATAACACACCCATCAATCTTTACTCTGATGAGAATGCCTGTGAGGTTGCCATGGGCCAGAGGCGGGGCCTGCTGGAAAGCCAGGGTGAGAGCTGTCAGCTAAATGGGTAAGAGTTTGATTGACCCTTAATGCCTCACCCAATCTATAAACATGTGTGATGCCTGCTTTTTTGAGGAAGAAACTGTATAGGTGCACACACAAACTGACCCAGGCAATAATTCTCTATACATACTAGGTCAGTGGTTCTCAAAATATTTTCATCAAGTACCACCTCAGAAAAAAATTGTCTCTCCAAGTACCACCAAAATGAGCAGTATTGAAATACAGTAGCGTAGTAGGCCCAGTACAGCAGCTACAACTCTGCACAGTAAAAAAAAAATGTGGCACATTACCTCAGAAATATAGGCTATATGTCATATATGGCACATTATAAACATAATTTTTGATACGTTTAGAAATATATATAGCATGTACATAACATATTTCATTCCTCCGCGCACCACTATAAGGAATCCCGCGTTCCACTAGTGGTACACGTACCACAGTTTGAGAACCACTGTACTAGGTCATACCCAAAAAAAAGCATGATGTTATGAGAACTTTAATACGTTCTTTTGAATAAAGTGTGGGAAGGAAACACAATAAACACAGGCTGAGAACAAAAGGAGCACAACTCCACGTCTGGACGGCCGCTCAAATCCCCGTCTCTGAATCACTGCAGCACGAGCTCTTAAATAGCCGACGATGAATTGTCTGCAGGTGCGGAGGAAATCAACTCTAAATGAAAACACAACCATCAACACAACACAAGAGGGCGACAAAGTAACAAATAAATAAATAATAAATACATGGACATGTAACAATCACTAATATTCCATAATATTGTTTTATTGGCAGCATCTCTCTGTATCTGTTTTCAAACAGTGACATACACTTCCTGACTAAAGTCGCCTATCCAAGTTTTAGGAACAACAAATAATAACTTGATTTGTAGTTGATCATTTGGTATCAGAAGTGGCTTATATGAAAGGCAAAGGCCTCTAGATTACGCTTATTTACCACAATAAAACATGATCATGCCTTGATTTTTAATGATTTAAATTGGACAGTAAGGTCTGACTTTGCTTAGACAAAAGCAGTGGTCACCAAACTTGTTCCTGGAGGGCCGGTATCCAGCAGATTTTAGCTCCAACCTTAATCAAACATACCTGAACAAGCTAATCAAGGTCTTACTAGGTAAACATGAAACATCCAGGCAGGTGTGTTGAGGCAAGATGGAGCTAAACCCTGCAGGGACACCGGCCCCCCAGGACCAGGATTGGTGACCCCTGGACAAAAGTCTTGTCACTTAACAGAAAAAATGTCCAGTATAGAATATAAAGACATGAAAAAAGAATGAATATTGTGTCTGACTCCATCATGAGCTTTGAGGACTGCATCCATACATCTCTGCAATGACTCAAATAACTGATTAATAAATGGCAATGGCAAAGAAAGAGTTCTTGCAGGACTCCTAGAGTTCATCAAAAGTCTTTGGATTCATCTTCAATGCCTCCTTCTTCATCTTACCCCAGACATGCTCAATAATCTTCATGTCTGGTGACTGGGCTGGCCAATCCTGGAGCACCTTGACCTTCTTTGCTTTCAGGGATTTTGATGTGGAGGCTGAAGTATGAGAAGGAGCGCTATCCTGCTGAAGAGTTTGCCCTCTCCTGTGGTTTGTAATGTAATGGGCAGCACAAATGTCTTGATACCTCAGGCTGTTGATGTTGCCATCTACTCTGCAGATCTCTCTAATGCCTCATACTGAATGTGACCCCAAACCATGATTCACCATGATTCACCTTCACCAAACTTGACTGATATCAGTGAGAATCTTGGGTCCATGCGGGTTCCAGTAAGTCTTCTGCAGTATTTGAGATGATTGGGATGCAGCTCAACAGATGATTCAACAGAAAAGTCGACCCTCTGCTACTTTTCCAAATGATCAACTAGAAGTCAAGGTATTATTTGTTGCTCTTACAACTGGGATCGATGACAAGACTGTAGTCAGGTAGTGTGTGTGTGTATCTGCTCATTTGTGTGTGGGTGTCAGCAATGTTTGTGTGTATATTTAGCCCTGTGTAATGCTATCTGTTGTTCGTTTTTATGTGTGTGTGTGTATCAGGGCTCTCCCTTGGATAATATCCCATGGGAAGCTCAGAAGTATTTTGTGTGTCTGTGTGTGTGTGTGTGCAAACCTTCCTCTATGGGTTTCATATTTTAATGATGCTTTTAAAGTGTTGACTGACATAATTACGCAGAAGAGATGCGTCTCTAATTACTCGTGCTGATGCACACATGCATTCTGGGGCACAAACACACACGTCTCAACAGATCGGTGTGCTTGTTGTGATGTGTTTTGCCGAATTTGTGCGTGCTAATCAGTTTAATAACTTTAATAGTATGATATCAGCGCAGATTAGAGTTTAATCACCCAATAAACTCGCTCTGCTTCTCGTTAAGTGTTTGGAATAGCATATTTGTACTAGTCATTCTGCTATTTTTTTTGCTGTTTGTGTGTGTACTTATGTAATATGCATCTACAATTATAGCATGTGTTGAATTTAGAAGACACGCTGGAGTCTGGAAGAGCAGATTTATTTATTTATTTATTTATGGCAGCTAGCACTGCAACTCTCTCACATGGTCGCCCACTGAAGCTAAGCAGGGCTGAGCCTGGTCAGTACCTGGATGGGAGACCACATGGGAAAGCTAGGTTGCTGCCGGAAGTGGTGTTAGTGAGGCCAGCAGGGGGCACCCAACCTGCTGTCTGTGTGGGTCCTAATGCCCCAGTATAGTGACGGGGATGCTATACTGCTCAGTGAGCACCGTCTTTCGGATGAGACGTTAAACCGAGGTCCTGACTCTCTGTGGTCGTTAAAAATCCCAGGATGTCCTCCGAAAAAGAGTAGGGGTTTAACCCCAACATCCTGGCCAAATCTGCCCACTGGCCTCTGTCCATCATGGCCTCCTAACCATCCCCATATTCCAATTGGCTTCATCACTGTCTTCTCTCCACCAATCAGCTTGTGTGTGGTGTGTGGTCTGGCGCAAAATGGCTGCCGTCGCGTCATCTAGGTGGATGCTGCACACTGGTGGTGGATGATGCTTGTGTAAAACGCTTTGAGTGCCCAGAAAAGCACTATATAAATGTAAGGAATTATTATTAATTATTATTATTATTTACTGTATGTAATTTTGCTAGATACAGAAAAGCTGGAAAACAAACAATATAATAAAGGTGTTTAGGAAAAAGTGATTAATTTACTTTTATTTTTTATTTAAGTGACTACAATTTTCATAATTGTAAAAATTAAGTCAACTCAACAGTTCCAAGCTACAATGGGTTTATTACTTTTTTTTTTGTAAAATCAACTTGTTGCTTTTTAGGCAATTGGTTTACTCGCTTTAAATCACGTTTTACAGCGTACTATGGTGTATCATATATTAGATGTTTGAACGCATGTGTCTGAAGAGATGTGGGAGAGAAAACTGATGAAAACCAAATGCTTGTCTTCATACTGTGCACTCATCTAATGTTTTTATCCTCCCTCTCCTGTAAACTGGGGTAAATCCTCCTCATTATCCTCATACAACTGTACATTAGAGAGCCAAAGCAGTGCCAGGCCTGTTTCTGTGATTTTTATGTGCGGCTGTTAAGAAAACATATTTCTGTTTAATGCAGCCCTGCGTGTGTCTGGTTCTGGAGGTTAGATTGTGTTTGGTTTGAAGGAATTTTGCTGGATTGGGTTACTTTTTGTCTGCTGATAATGTGTTTTAATGACAACGTTTAATAGCAGGGTTGCATATACAACCCCAAATCAGAAAAAGTTGGGACAGTATGGAAGTCGCCTAAGGGAAAAATGACTAGGAATAATAAACAGCAAAAAACGGTCAAACTACTTGCTCTACAAACAAACGTTTGCATGACTATACAGATCAAGTAGAATAGTATAACAAGGAAATATCAGTTTGCAACATCAAACAGCGAGACGAGCAGTTTTTAATGTCTAAAAATGAATGGAAGTGAATGAGACCGGAAGTCTCGTGCCAAAAAGATTCAAATGGCTGCGCCCGCTCGTCATTGATGAATAAGGTGAATAAACATAATATTTCATGTTTTTCTGGTCAACCTAATTTAATTTGTTTATATACATCCTTTTCTGACGTTCAGACCTGCAACACATTCCAAAAAGCGTTGGTACAGGAGCAGTTTAGGGCCACAAATTAGATAAATTGGTTTAATAAAGTCTTGGCTGCGGAGGAAGAGGATACAAGACTGACCTGCCTGCAGTCCTAACCTGTCTCCACTAGAGAATGTTTAGCACATTTTGAAGCACAAAATGTGACAATAAAGACCCTGTACTGTTGCCCACCTTAAGACTTGTTTGCAGGAAGAATGGGACAAAATGAAACCTGAAACACTTCATCACTTGGTGTCTTCAGTCCCTAAACATCTTTTTTAAGTGTTGTGAAAAAGGATTGGCAACATTATAAAGTGATAAATGCTTTACTGTTTCAACTTTTTTTAAATGTGTTGCAAGAACTAAAATTGTAATACATGTTTAAAAAAATCACAAGGAACTCTGTAAATAATGCTTGTTGTATTGTCTGCAATGAAATACAAGTCAAGTAAATTTAGAAATCATTCATTCATTCAGTAATTTTCTTTTCAGCGTAGTCCCTCTATTAATCTGGGGTTGCCACAGCGGAATTAACTGCCAACTTATCCAGCACGTTTTATGCAGTGGATGCCCAGCTGCAACCCATCACTAGGAAACACTAACACACTCTAATTCACACTTGTACACTACAAACATTTTTAGTTTACCCAATTCACCTGAACCGCATGTGTTAAGACTGTGGGGGAAACCGGAGCACCTGGAGGAAACCCACGCCAATACGGACAGAAAGTTAAAAATCACATCTTTCTTTTTTTATTTTCATTTTTTATACTGTCCAAACATTTTCTGATTTGAGGTTGTATTAGGAATTTTAATATTCAAATGAAAACCGAATATCTTTAATTTGTACTCAGGGCTCTTTCCCTGGACAGCATAATGAACACGCTTAGTGTTTTTAGCAGAATTGCTGATATCAGTATGTTAATAGCAGGATTGTTTAAAGTCATAGAATACATTTAGAAACAGAAATTCAATCCATTGAGGCTTGTATTTTGGCAACTGGTCTTCTGTATATGTTCATGAATCACTTTTTTTATACATTAAATACTACAAAACATAAACTGTACAACTGTAACTTAAAACAGTTGTTAAATTACATTCAAATAAATAAAAGAAAAACAAATAAACAGTAAATAAGACAAATATTATCTTAATACGTCTATCATTTTAACAAATATAATATTTAATCTAAGAATTTTTATATTATATTATAATGATAATATCTTTATAATAATATCTTTATTAATATTTACCTCGACATTATATAACAGCATAGATATAAACATGACTAAATTAGCTACTGTTTAATAATTATGCAAATAAATATTGACATTAAAAAAAACACCACACATTCTCTATTGGAGACAGGTCGGGACTGCAGGCAGGCCATTACATAACATAAGATTTTCCTGTTCAATATATACAGATAACACGCAGATAGCCAAATTGGCTGTTGTTTAATAATGCATGATGTAGTTCATTTGTATTTGTGCCCCTGCCATGTATATGATTGACAGCAATAGAACAAGCAGACAATCTTAGCAACAGTAACTAACGTGATTAACATAAAGCGATTAAAGTAGCCATTCGGTACCATGTGACAGTGTTTTGCATAATGCACGAAAACAATTAAACTTACAGCAGTTGCGAGATTTCTGACCATTCTCAATGCTGTGTGTGTGTATGTGTGTTTTTATTTTTATTTTTTTTGATGTTGTGTGTGTCTCAGAGGACTTGAGGAATCAGTGTGTTTGTTTATTCAGCCAGTGGTGAGTTGATTGTGTATTTAATGGTAATTTATGTTGTTTTTCAGCAGGGGACTCCAGCCACAAAGTCAGTATCGATGCTACTTTTAAGTGTTTGTGTGTGTGTAAATTCAGCTGTAGTGTTATAACAGTTTTGCTTTGCTTTTCCTTTCAGAGTTCATAGTCTTTACAGCACTTTGATTTCAAGAATTAAACCCAATCCACATTTCACGGACAATATATACAGTAGCTTATATGCGTAGAAAAGAGTTGCCATGTCTATTTAACAATATTGGAGCAAATAAATAAAATTGGTAACACTTTATAATAACACGCTATAATTATTTATTAAGCATTACCACATAATTAACTCATTATTTGTTGAGCATTAACTTTACGTTATAATATGTTAGTAAGCAGTTTATATATACAGCTACAAATGCTGTAATCTTGAACTATAAGCTCATGTATAAAGTGTTTAATAGGGATGTAACGGTATTGTAAACACCGTCATACCGCAATATAAATTTTTTTCGATATTACCGTAGTCGCATGACTCGGTAAAACTATAGGTCTTCTGAGAAAATTTGCTCAGGCGAATGAAGCGAACGGGAGGTAGCGAAAACTACAATTCCCATCAGCCCAGGCTTGACCATCATCCCTTGCGGTCTGTTGTCGCTACAGATCCAGTAATGCGGAAATGGAGAGTGCTGCTAGAAGCGGGGATGAAAAAGAGCTGGAAAACTCTAAAGGGGGTGTTGTCGCCGCGCGCGCACGTGTACTGAATAGCGGTGTTGTCGCGCGAGTTCTTATCAGCTGTGTTGTCGCGCACTTACTGAATAGCGGTGTTGTCAGCACACTGTTCAGATTGATGCAGACATGAGACCTCTATCTCACTCATGGTTTTTCCTCTCAAGTGGGGGAAAGACAATGCACAACGTTACCCACTGCTGTCAACCTGGGCCAAGTCATATCTCTCTTGTCCCAGAAACCTCAGTCCCAAATGAGAGGGTTTTTTTCTGTTGCAGGGGACATTGTAAATACCCAGAGATACCAGCTTTTACCAGATTATATTTATATGATAATTTCCCTTTAAACCCATCTCTATCTAAGTGAGTGAGTGATTAAATGTTGAATGTGATGAGTTTTCAACAATACTAAATTGAAACTTTATTTTTTTACATGGTTCAATATTTTTTTGTTATTAAAATTGAAGTTCCTGTTTCAAAGCTTACAGATAGATGGCTAATTTGTAGGTCATTGACACTTTTGGCACTTTTTTGGAGTATTTTCATAAGTTTTGTTTTTTCCTGTAAATGATTCAATAAATACCGTACCGTGACATTCATACCGAGGTATTATCGTACCGTGAAATTCTGATACCGTTACATCCCTAGTGTTTAATGATTGTGTTTTCATATTTTGTTAATGATTAGTTCTCCATTACTAAATTAAGTGTTGCAATATTTACAAACCAGTGACTTAAGAAGTTTTTTCTAAAATTATTCATGATGCGTAAGTAAGTGATTAGTAAACCATTCAAATTATATATCTTTAAACGAATTTATATATCTTGTTATTTAGGCATATAATAAAAGTTACGATGTATGTTGTCTGTTAAGAGTGCGGTAGTTTTGTGCCTTAAACACTTACTTAATACACACAGGATGTACAGCAATACCTTTACATATGAAAAAGAATTCAAGCATTAAATTTTACAACAATTATTACAACAGTAGAAGTAATAGTAGTAGTATTATTTATATTATGCTAATTTATATTTGTTTTAATAAAAACAAGTTTAGATTTGTCCACCTGTCAGGTTTTGGAGACGTCAGCATCATGGGGCATGTGTGTTTGGATATAACTCAGTTTTTTGACCACACTTCGTTATTATTGTTCATTTATTAGTTTTCTGGAAATTAGAACTGAATTCAGAAATAGTTTTAAAACAAATCTTTAAGCTTAACAAACTAAATAAATATGTCCACTGTAAAAAATAATTCCATAAAACTTACGGTAAAAAAACGGTGGCGTCGGCGCCAATAGCCTAGTGGTTAGTGCGTCGACACATAGCACTGAGGTGCTTGCAGCGACCAGAGTTCGATTCCCGTCTCGAGGTCCTTTGCTGATCCTTCCCCTATCTCTGCTCCCCACACTTTCCTGTCTCTATAACTCCATTGTCCTATCAATAAAGGTGAAAACCCCTAAAAAATAATTATTTAAAAAAAAAACAGTACAAACCGTAAAAGTAAATTCTCATTTTGAGTATCAAATTAACAATAAGTTTTTGCAATCTAATCTAAGAGAGTAAAATTACTGTAAAGTTTAAACAATGCTGAATAGCAGGAGTGTCAAAATATAATGTAAAATTGGACAAAACAACTATATAACTTAACAGTGTAATATGAATCAACATTTCAATGTTACTTAGCGATGTTTAAACTGTAAAGTCTTTTTATTTCAGATACGAATGCAAAGATTTATTTTTCATGTGATACAGTTTCATTGTTTATCTTGAAATGAATAGAAATGAATAAAGTCCTTTATTTTCTTTTTTCCTCTTTAGAATTTAGCTGTCTTTAATTGTCATTTAAAAAGGATTTATAAAGCATAAATAGTCCTCACTTTAGATTGGATGTTGATGTTGAGTTAAGAAAGCATTTATTAACATACAAATGAATTATTACTTAATGACTGAATAATCCAAGCTGGGCTCATTGTGGAAACGTAGCCCCGCGGACGTTTCTGGAGACCGCGAAATATGTCCCGGGAGGTACGTATTCGAGCAGTTTTTGTTTTCGCGAATCCGCGAGAGGCCGCTGTGTGCGCTTTTCTGCGTTTCGGGAGCGCGCACCATTTGCACACACGCTGTTCTCGCATGAAAAGCCGCTGGAGGCCGATGTAGAGCAGCCGTCCGTCCGACTGACTGGCTGAACGACTGAACGATCGACCGGGCGGCCAAGCCGCACTCCTCCTCCTCCTTCCCTAAACCCAAGCGACGATTTGCAAAAGCCATCCAAAAAAAAAAGTAAAAGCCCGCGTACGATTTCGACCACGTTTTCGGATCTCGCCCCGTTGCGAACTCGTTGGCTTTTATTTTTTTGGATTCTGTTTTTCATCTTACCTGATTTCTTGAACCGCTCTTCCCCGGACTCGATCCCGGTCGTCGCCGTGGCCGGCTCCTCCTCCATACATACCTCCGGCCACGTAAATCGCGGTCTCCAGAAACGTCCACGGGGCTACGTTTGCAGAATGAGCTTGGGTTGGAATAATCAAATTTATAAATGTTAATCTGAAAAGTTTATTAATCATTTACTTGCGCATTATAAAGAAACACCATCCATGCTTAAGTAACTGGTTTGTAGGTATTGCAATACTCTATTTAGTAAGTTTAAAAAAAATAATTAAGCACATAAAATTTGTAGATGTAGTTATAAACTACTTACTAACCTCTATTAATGCATTGATTTGCTAATGCTTAATAAATGATTCATAGTGTAGTTATTATAAAGTGCCACCACAATATTGCAATAACGTTCCTTTAATGTTTGCAAAATTAGTAAATTTATTCAAACAGTTTCTTTGGATTAACAGGATTTACTAGACGTGAATTTGTGTAAATAAATTATAGTGTTTGTTTTATGGTAATAAATGTAACATTTGCAATCTAAATTTCAAATTTAAATGCTGACATTTAGATTTTATTTAATTGAATAACATATTTTCATGAATTGAAATCAGGGTTATTCCACTGAATATTGATTTATATTATTGATATATACTGTATATCAGTGTTTTTTTAATCACCATATTTATCTAACTGGTGATATTTACATAGTAAAGAATAATCCACCATTATTGTAGGATACAGTAAGAGTTGTACTATAAGATCAAAACTTACTGCATTTTTAAAGAAAATGGCACAATTAGTATCATTATCAGTAATGAATTTAAATCAATTCCCAGAGATGGGTTACGGCTGCATCTGCTGCGTAAAAATGTGCTGGATAAGTTGGCGGTTCATTCCGCTGTGGCGATTAATAAATGGACTAAGCCGACAAGAAAATGATTAAGTGATGAGTTTAAATCAGAGCACACTTGAGTAAAGCAAAGCAAAGCTGGGCTCGTAGTTTCATCAGTGTGTGTTGCATGAGTGTGTTGACGTGAGTGTAATGACGTGCATGTCATGTTGTATCGCAGTGCTCAGCAGTTTTTTTATAAACACACGTAACTGCAGTGTGTTAACTGAGAGGTGCCAGCTCTCTCTTCACACTCTCTGACAGCGGTGATTTATGGACAGATTATGAATGCTACGTGTGGGTTCAGGCGAGGTTTAACACGGTCAGGACGACCTGTACAAGAACACTTTCCAGTTTGATTTATTCATTTGAGTTTTATGACAGTTAAACAAGAATTAAAGAGAAAATAACAGAACAAATATTAATAAAAATAAATAAAAGTACAAAACGGTGGCGAAGTGGGTAGCACGATCTACTCACAGCAAGAAGTTCACTGAATCGAGGGTCAGTTGCCATTTCTGTGTGGAGTTTGCATGTTCTCCCTGTTTTCACATGGGCTTCTCCGGGTGCTCCGGTTTCCCCCACAGTCCAAAGACATGCGCTATAGGTGAATTGGGTCGGCTAAAATTGTCCGTAGTGTATGAGTGTGAATGCAGGAGTGTATGGATGTTTCCCAGTGTTGGGTTGCAGCTGGAAGGGCATCCACTGCATAAAACATATGTTGGATAAGTTGGTGGTTCATTCGGCTGTGACCCCTGATTAATAAAAGGTCTAAGCCGAAAAGAAAATGGATAAATGGAAAAAATTCTAATTCAATAACATAGACCTAACTTAAACCCAGATATTGTACAACAAACAATGTTTGCTATGCATAACAACTGTATGTGACAATTCAGGCAAATAAACTGGATAGTACTGAAAGTGGAGGGTGACAGAAAACTCTATATCAGATCAGCTTGACTACTTGATCTCAGGTTGTTTTATTCAGCGTGCAGCAGCATCGCCATCTGCTGGACATTTCTTTTATTTTCTTGGCAGATTTGAAAACTTCAATGATTGATTTTTCTGGTATATAGGACTATCTGTGCACATGGTTTAGTACACTAAAAGCTTAAAAGTAGCTTTTACCTTCTGTATTGTGTAACTTTTATAATTTAAATTTAGGTTACCTTGTGTCTTGTGGAAACCACACAAGATGAACGAAATTACACTACAATAAATCTGTTTGTGGAATTATTACTATAGACGGTAAACATTTCTTCTTCTTTTTTTTTTGACAACAAAGATGTTTCGGTTTCTTTGAGGATATTAAAACTTTAAAGGCCACCTTATTGGTTTAACAAATACATAGTTTTAGAAGGTCAAATAATAGTTCTATCGGTCCGTTTAGAGCTAAACTAAAAAAGTTGTCCATGCACACAAGCATTTGAATTATATATGAGTATGATGGGGAAATACTTTTAACAGAGATCGTCATTTTGATTTTTAACTTTTTAAAATTTGTTTGTTTTATTGCTGAGCTACAAAAAAGCAAAGTGAAATTGAATGCTTCTATTAATTGTTGTAAATAAACCACTTTTTTTCCAAATTAACGGATAATGGACAATAGAGCAAATCAAGGCAAAGGCAGGTTCAGCTTTACTAGTGTATTTAGCATTAAATTCTATTGTGTAAAAAATGAGTTTAGGTTTTTACTGTAAGTTCATTATAAAATGATTTTTTTACTGCATTGGTTAATATATTTCAAGCAACATTTAGCTATTTTTTAACATATTTGGAAATCACCCATGGAAACTTTAATGCACTATTATTTGGTATATTTACATTTGCCCGCATTTATCAATAGAGTGTGGTTTCTGGGCCTTTATAGGAGAAAATTTGGACACCCTAAATTTAGAGGTGAAGTTACCATATAAAGTTTTACCACGGTAACCACACAGGGCAAAATACATTAGCTGCAACAGTTACTCTACTGTAAACCTGTGAAACTAAATAAGTTAAGGCAACTCAAACCATTTGAGGAAACCCAACAAACCATTTAAGTTTAAAAACTAATTCTCATGAGTACTGTGAACTTAATGCATTTGAGTAAACAAAGCAATTTGAGCACGGTAAAACACATTAAATGAGGAGAACTCAACCCAACTGACTACTGTAAAACCCAATGAAGGCAACCAAAACCACTTGAGGGAACCGATACAAACCATTTAAGTTGAAAAACGAATCTAAACGAGTACTCTGAACTTACTCCATTTAAGTTGAAGTAATGAGGTCTTTAATTAACTCATTACCTTCAACTCTGAGTTCAAAACTCTTTTCAAATGAGTAGAATTAACTGTCAGGAAATTTTGAGTTAACTACACTCATTTTTTTGATAAAGTCGATTGTTGGGTTTTACAGTGTTGATTTAAATGTCACAGGAAAATTGTGAGCATGTTGCATGCAGTTTATTTCATATGCAGTATACATTGACATGTGAATTTCTGTGAAAAAAAAAAAAAAAAAAATATATATATATATATATATATATATATATATATATATATATATATATATATATATATATATATATATATATATATATATATATATATATATATATATATGCATATAAAGTTGACTCAACTTTTCAACAATTTTAAGGCAACCAGCTTCAGGAGTTTACTCAGCTTAAATTGAGTCAAGTGCAGTAATTGGGTTGAAAGTTGAGTCAACTCAAAAATGTCCTGAAGCTGGCTGCCTTAAAATTTTAAGTTGAGTCAACTTGTTGTTTTACACTGTGGTTTCCCAGACTGGTTTGTTTGTCTTGACCAGCTGGGATTTGACCAAAACCCCTCTAAGGTCGAGGAATCATCTACTGTAGGTCCAGTCTGCAACCCTCTTAGACGGGTTTAAGCTGCTGTTTTTCCTGCAAGTTTTATTTTAAATTTTTTTAACCATAATAAAAACAGTGTTTAATAGTTTAAGCTAGTCTTGTTCAACAAAAATCTGTAATTTGCATGAATCATCATTTCAGAAGCCATATTTACTTTTGTTTTATTCATTTTTTAATTTGGGTCCTTACAAAGTTTTATTATGGTAACCACAGGTTAAAAACAAAAATGACCACAGTCAAACTACAGTTACCTGACAGTAACAATCACAGTAAAAATAGCAGAACTTGTGTTATTCTCCAAAGATTACAGCACATTCAGTCAGATGGATGTATTATTTGCAGTTCAACTTTATGAACTAATTAGTTTTTTGATTTTCCCAAATGGAGAGTAACACTTCAAACTTATTCAAATAGATAAAGGATTCATTTCGAACCAGTTTTGATTGGTTTATGGCTTGAACGGCAGCGCCCTCTACTGGTGATGCTTTTACATTTAATTGGATCTACTTTAGACTTTTCATATACCACAGTTTTTCTCAGTGGCTTTAATGCATTTCTCACAACACTATTTACATTTGCACAACAGTTACTGCATTTCTCAAAACAATTAGTCATTTGTGCACATCACAGTAGCAGTTTCTCATTCCTTCAAACAAATTACAAATGCTTTTGGACATGCATCAATTGTTTTCCTACAACTCTCTGCTATTCATAACATTATCATCTGCTTATGTCATGTCAGTCAAAATGAACTAAACTTGTGAATGCTGAATAGTCATTCCATATAAAACTAATAGTCCTCATTTCATTTCATACTGGAGTCATTACACACACAAATGTTGAACTAGTTGTCAAAATCTGTCAAACTAATTTTATTTAAAAAAAAATTATAATAATAATAAATCCTGAAAATGTCTTCTAAATTGAACAATTTGATGAATGATTTACAGACCTGTGTATGTTGTAGGTTCAGTTCTAATATGTACTGCAATATTATTCACAGTTGTGCACAGCTCTATCCAAAGGAAGAACTATTGTGCAAAACCACAAAACTGTAAACAGTTTTACAAATCAAAAGCAACAATCTTTCAAATTGTTCTGGGTAATAATACAGGAAAATAGTGAACGTTTTATTTATTTAATTGATTATTTATTGTTGTAATTATACGTATTACAGTTTTTCTCAGTCGCTTTGGTGCGTTTCTCACAACGCTAGTGCATTTTTGCACAACAGTTAATGCAGTTCCCAAAACAATTAGTACAAACTGCAAAACCTAGCTGATAACCTACAAAAGCGCGTTACATGCTCAAAATGGATAGTTAATTCCTCAAAAGCAAGTATTCGTATCAATCAAAGTGTCAGTATCATCAAAGGAAAAAGTCCTGACACCATTGTTTATGAACAAGATAGTCAAATGGCTTTGTCCTGTTTTCATTATGAAGTTTACTCTGTACATTTTTTCAATGCAAAAAAAGTCAGATTTTGGTGACACTTCCTGAAAATGCTCAAGACAGCACTATATACTATTAGCACAGCCATTTGAAAACTACAGTAAAGTTAGACATCACTGCATTTAGTGAGTTATCTGAGTACAAGACATTGAATATGTGTGTTTCACATGTTTATTGAATTTGCTCTTTACAATCCTAATTTATTCCCAGCATTGTGCAAAAATAATAAACACACCCTAAACATACACTCCCTTTAGGTAGAGCTGTGCACAACTGTAAATAATATTGCAGTACACATTGGAACTGAGCCTACAACATTCACAGGTCTGTAAATCATTCATCAAATTGTTCAATTTTAAAGACATTTACAGGAAAATAAAGATTTAAATTTGTTTTATAAAATTTTCTCGACAGATTTTGACAACTAGTTCAACATTTGTATATGTAATGACTCCAGTAATGAAATGAGGACTATTAGTTTTATATGGAATGACTATTCAGCGTTTACAAGTTTAGTTTATTTTGACTGACATGACATAAGCAGATGATAATGTTATAAACAGCAGAGAGTTGTAGGGAAGCAATTGATGCATGTCCAAAAGCATTCGCAATTCGTTGAAAGGAATGAGAAACTGCTACTAGGATGTGCACAAATGACTAATTGTTTTGAGAAATGCATGACCTGTTGTGCAAATGTAAATAGTTTTGTGAGAAATGCACTAAAGCGACTGAGAAAAACTGTAAACTGTGGTTACCATGCACTGTAAATACATATCTGTTTATTAACCGTCGTGATTGACCAGTGTTTTCTGTTTATTTACGATTGTGAATTGCAATATAGTATGTTGATTTGTGCTTTTTCCACTTTTGATGTTGAAAATCCAACTCTATTTAGTAGTTTGAAATAAAGCAATGTAATTGCATTATTAAGAAATTAATTAAATAAGAAATAATATTTAGAGAAATAAGTCTGTAAAATAACAGAAAATGTACTGGCAGCTTATTGCAAGTATAATACACTTTAAACTATTAAAATGTTCATAAAAGTCACTTTTTAAAGGTTAAAAGTTGTTGGAAGAAAGCTCAACGTCCCTTAATTCAATTCAAAAGCATAAATCAATGTGGTTAAATAAAAACATGAATAACAAAATACAGAAAACTGCTAATTTACAGATATTTTTTACAGTGTGTAACATTTTTTTGTAAGGGATGATTTGAACTCAATGCAGAATAAAACAGTATAATAAGGTTGTTTTATTTCATTCTCCATAGTGGTCCTCCAGTGTTGAAGTGAGTACATTAGTAATGTGTGTGTGTGTGTGTCATCAATGAACCACATCTGATCATGATTTTAAATGCTTTACTTTTTTTAATTAATCTTCTTATGCCTCGTTCCTCCTGCAGAAAGCCTGCGATGAACAGGTAAAGCTGGAATAAGCAGCCGTTTTCTTGTTTTGTGTGTTTGATATGCAGCATTATACTGTATATAAAGAGACTAACAGTATTTCTCTCTGTGTTTTCAGACTTCCCCGTGTGCCGATCACAGAGACAGACATTGAGTTTTATCATGTCCCGACTCATGGTGACGCCAGCAGGAAACGCATCATGGAGGACACCGAGGACTGGCGCCCCAGGACGGGAACATCACAGTCCCGCTCCTTCCGCATCCTCGCTCAAATCACCGGCACTGAATCTGAACTCGGTGAGCAGGGACACGCATTTGAAAATATTGTTTTTTTCATTATATGAATTAGTCTGTTTTTATTTGCATTACCAGGTTATTATTATTATTATTATTATTATTATTATTATTATTATTATTAGTAACCATCTGTTTTTATTTGCATCACCAGATTTATTATTATTCATTCATTCATTCATTCATTCATTTTCTTTTTGGGTTAGTCCCTTTATTATTCTGGGTTCGCCACAGCGGAATGAACCACCAACTTATCCAGCATATGTTTTACGCAGCGGATGCCCTTGGTGGTTCATTCTGATGTGGCGACCCCTGATTAATAAAAGGACTAAGCCGAAAAGAAAATGAATGAATTGTTATTATTATTATTAATCATCTGTTTTAATTTGCATAACCAGATTTATAATAATAATGATTTTTGTAATATAAAAAATATTTGTTATTAATAATAATAATCATAGTTTTTATTGTTAAAAAATGCTATATTAGGTTTACATAAATAGGTTGTTTATCTGTAGAATTTAATATTGCATTTTTATTTATTTTATTATATGAATTCAATAAATAAATTGTCTTCGAATGATAGAATTTGAATTTCGCAAGATTAAAATACTTTGTTCAATAATTTTTTTTTCATATTACTTATTTGTATTTTGTCATATAAATTAATCTGGGGAGGCAAAAATTTACCTTCTGTTTTTATTTGCAATATAAATATTACGATTTTAAAATGCTATTTTAGGTCCACGTCATTTATTTAGCTTTTCTAGTAATTCAGCTCATTATGAAAGAGAAACACTTTTATGTAAAAAAAAAAATGTATTGTATTAATTAATATACATAAAAAATAAAAAACATATTTTGCTGAATGTTATAAATGATTCTAAAAAATCCATGATTGGGAGAAATAAAAACAGCAAAAATAAAAAAAAATAAAATAAAAATAAAAATAAATAAATAAATAAACACATACATACATGCAGTTGCAATCAGAATTATTAAACCCCCTTTGAATTTTTTTTCTTTTAAAATTATTTTCCAAATGATGTTTAACAGAGCAAGGAAATTTTCACAGTATGTCTGATAATATTTTTTCTTCTGAAGAAAGTCTTATTTCTTTTATTTCTTTTCTTTCTTTTTTAAAGCCCGGTTTTAGGGTCAAAATTATTAGCCCTTTTAAGCTTTTTTTTTTCAATAGTCTACAGAACAAACCATCGTTATAACTTGCCTAATTGCCCTAACCTGCCTAGTTACCCTAATTAACCTAGTTAAGCCTTTAAATGTCACTTTAAGCTGTTTAGAAGTATCTTGAAAAATATCTGGTGAAATATTATTTACTGTCATCATGACAAAGATAAAATAAATCAGTTAGTAGAAATGAGTTATTAAAACTATGTTTAGAAATATGTTAAGATAATCTCTCCGCTAAACAGCAATTAGGTGAAAAAAATAAACAGGGGGGCTAATAATTCTGAACATAACTGTACATACATACATATATACATATTTTCTAAAACTGAAACTGAAGCATTAGGTTAGTGATGGCCATAAACCTCAAGCAGAACACATCCTTTAATAATCCATCTGAAAAAAATGAAATTGTTTACAAAGAATTATTTACAAAACATTTACCCAGACATTCGTTCTGCTCTTGTTTCTTAATGCAGCCCATTGTGTTTAAAAAGCTTCAGTACTTTAGATTCGCTATGCTTGAAATTGACATTCAAACTCTGCTGTTTTAAACAGAGAGAGAAACGGATGAGTGCATGTGTTTCTCTGTACAAAAGCATGTCATGTTAAATGTTTTCTCTATCTATATTCTGTCAGATCGCGCTCAGGAGGCTGAAGCAGCAAAGAAAACCACAAAGTGAGTTTATGTGCCTGCCGGCTGTGTGTTTGAGCTCTTGTGTGTGTTTCCATCAGGTGTGTTGAGCTGCTGGAGGCTGTTTGTGTGCTGCTGTTTTAATGTGTGTTTTTGCTCTTCTGTGTTTTGTGCAGTGTATGCTAAATCTCTGGTTTCAGTTTACAATCATGCGGATCAAATGAGACTCAAAACCAAGTTCTGTATTAAGATGCAGAATTTTAAAGGGATAGTCCACCCAAAAATACTAATTCTGTCATCATTTACTCTCCCTTCACTTGTTCAAAACCTGTATGACTTTCACTCTTATGCTGAACACAAAAGAAGATACTGTGAAGGATGCTGGAAACCTGTAACCATTGACTCCCATATTGTATTTGTTTTTTTCCTGCTATGGAAATCAATGGTTACAGGTTTTCAGCTTTCATCAAAATATTATCTTCGTATTATCACATTTTATACAACAGTTCGTCTGGTTCTGGTATCTGATTGGCTGATAGCCGTGCAATATTTTGCCAGTAACATCACGCAGACCTCTTCACGCTTCACCTCTGTGTATTACTCCGCCCACACACAGCCAGCAACAAGCAGAGATGCTACAGTTTGACAAATATTACTTTTGTTAGACAACAAAATATACTTTTGAGGCTTTTTAGTGGAGAATGTAGTTGTTTAGAGTGCAACTATGCAGTTTATTTGCAAGAATAGTGCCTATATTAAAAAATATTTACAATTATTATTTACGTTTTCTATCCACAAGATGGTGACAGAACCGCATAATAAGCCCATACACTTAGAACAATGGTTCTCAAAGTGGGGGTCGGGACCCCCTGGGGGGTCGCGGGACAATGAGAGGGGGTCGCTTGGTGATTTACAAAATTTTGAATAAACTTTTATGATTACCATTGTTAATCCATAACCTACAGAAGATAAAAAATAGTTACATAAAAAAATACAGTATCCAAACAAAAAGCCATCAGCCTTTGGTTTTTTTTATTTATTTTTTTTTTATTTTTTTTTTTTACATTGATTGCAACCCTTAGGGTTTTTACATTAGATTAATGACAAAGCAATGACAAAGCAATAGCGTCAGTGCACCAGATTCTACAGCACTAGCTAAACTTTCTGACACCGTTACAGCACTCGCGTACATTTAAAATACATACAGGACACTAAACATGGAGTATGATGTGTAAGTGGCAGTCTCCAAAATTAAACCAAGAAAAGACTTGGGATGTAACTTAAATATTGTGCCCACCAGTCTAATTAGATGAGGTTAATATAAAATAATCATAATAAAAATGATATGGGACTGTTGCACTTTTTTTGTGTTGTCAATATGCTTGTGTTTATATAGGCTGATTGGTTTGTGTGAGTGTTGTGTGCAACGTTTGTATGATTATAACCACTTACGAAAGTAGTGGGGGTCGCGAGTCATTGGCAGTGTTATTTTGGGGGTCCCGGGCTTAAAAGTTTGAGACCCCCTGGCTTAGAAGATATAACAGTCTGATTTCTAACTATAGCAGATCAAATCAATATTAAACTGGTAAGCCCACCAGCCAACACTTCCATTTTTCATGGGAGTATCCCGTATTTCAGACCAGTCTCCCGCAACCATCCCGTTTTTATTTCTTCCTAAAAAACTCCCGTAATTTCACCCACCCCTGGGTTACCAACTTTGGTACAGTACCCGATCGAAGCGGCCACCCAAAACCCGCTGCATCCTGTTCTTAACCTCCCTAAACTCCTTATTGCAAACACAACAGCAGTCTGGTAACGTTAGGGGACGTTTGATGTTATTTTCGGGGTTAATTATTGTGAAATTCCGACTGCAACAGAGAAATACTGTAGGCTGTAACACCGTAAGAAGATATCTCTGTAGATGGATGGCATTTCATGTCACGTTCAGCCTTATAATCTTACAGTGTAAGCAGTTTTGTCATCGCTTTTTGACATCACTCAGAGTCATTCAAACACGAGCTCTAAGTGTCCTTGGTGAATTAGTAACGGCTTCTGCTGTTTTGACGTCAGCTGCAGATGTCAATGAATGGCGGAAGAAAATAGTTCCTGATGAAAAAATGTTTAGACTCTCCGTGTTTAATGTTCTTATTTATATTCAGGTTTGTGTTGTTGAACTGTTGTATAAATGCAATATCACACTCGTAGCAGTGTGCTAGGGCTGTATATCAGAAATGGTGGGACGCTAAGGCACTCGGCCTATGGCCTCATGCCAACGCACGTATCCCACCAGTGCTGATATACAGCCTTATCGCACTGCTACTCGTGTGATATTGCTCATATATTCAACAGACGAAAGAAAGTCACAAAGCTTTGGATTCACTTGAGGTTGAGCAAACAGTGGGTAAATTTTCATTTATGGATGAACTATCCTTATGAACTATGAGGTTCATTGACCTCAAAAAACAACCTGATTAGATACAAAATACCTTATTTAGTGGACAGTAATACAGGTCACTATCTTAGCGGTCACAGATTTATACTGTGTCCAACTAAATTATTATTATGTTATTACTATTAGTTACTCATTTTCATATTTTTTCAGTCTTCTTTTTCTGGGATAATGAATAAAAAAAAAGGATTTATTCAGTTGTCAGTTTCATGTAATGCAAATTAAAATGATTTACACACATTAAAAAAATAAAAAAAATACACATTTCTAAATTAAATCTAAAACTAAAATATAAAGAGAATATTTAGATATAAAAACTAATTCAAACTATTAATAATATAGAAATTCATTCATCCATCCATTTATTTATTTATTTATTCATTCATTCATTCATTCATTCATTCATTTGTTCATATATTTATTTATTTATTTATTTATGTTTATTTATTTATCTAATTGTGATACTTAAATAACTCTGTGATAATATTTAAAATTTACTGTTTACTACCAAAGTACACATTTCTAAATTAAATCTAAAACTAAATTATGAAAAGAATGTTTAGAAATGAAAACTTATCTAAACTATTAAGAAGAACTATTTATATAAATAAATTAATAAATTAATTAATTTATTTATTTGTTTATTCATTTATTCATCTATTTATTTATTTATCCATTCATTTATCCATATTTTCATCTATTGATTGATTGGTTGATTTATCTAATTATTTATTTATCTTATTATTCAATGATACTAAAATAAACAGTACACTTTAAATAATATTAAAAATTCACATTTCTAAATTAAATCTAAAACTAAAATATGAAGATAATATTTAGAAATAAAAACTAATCTAAACTATTAATAAAAACCATTTGTATTTATTTATTAATTGTATTCATTAATTAATTAATTAATTCATTTATTCATCTGTTTATTTATGTATTTATTTATCCATTCATTTATTCATATATTCATCTATCTTTTATTTATTTATCTATTTTTGTAATTATTAATGCATCTAATTTTTCAATGATACTAAAATAAACAGTAAACTTTAAAAAATAACAAAAATACACGTTTCCAAATTAAATCTAAAACTAAAATATAAAGTTAATATTTAGAAATAAATTATAATTTATATCTATTTATTTCTAAATAAGATCTAAAAATAAATTATAAAGAGAATAGTTATAAACAAAAACTAATATAAACTAATAATAACCATTTGTATATATTTGTGTGTGTGTGTGTGTGTGTGTGTGTGTGTGTGTGTGTGTGTGTGTGTGTGTGTGTGTGTGTATATATATATATAATTTTTTTATATCATCTAATTATTCCATTATACTAATACTGATATAACTTTAGTGATAAACACTAAATTTGAGATATCATCAGATTCACATGTTTTGAAAATGTAACTATTTATTGATTCTTTCTACTACATTTTCGTTAACATGTTAAAGATTTCACGTGTTATTAATACATGACGCATTTATGGTTCATATATTGTGATATCTTGATAAAATCATGCTAATACCTGAGAAATAAAACACTAAATGTCATTCAGAGGCCTAAACCGAGAGTTATTCTGGTGATTTCTGTGCTGTTGTTGGTTTGCAGTTTGAAGTTGTTGTGAAATAACTTGTCTTTGTTGATGGATTGTTTGTTTGTTCTTGTGAGTTCTTGGCTTTGCTTGAAGAAAAGCATTGTTATAATCAGTGTTGGGCACATTACCTAAACAAATTAAATAGTTACAGTATAGTTACTACTTCTTACATATAGTAACTGAGTGAGTAACCTAGTTAAATCATCATAAAAGTAACTTATTACCAGGGAAAGTAACTAGTGTTATCTTTTAAAAGAAAAATGTTTTTAAAAATAATCTTACAAATTGTATGTTAAATAAAATGGACACTAAGTTTGATAAATTATTAATATAAAACATTCTACACTATCCTATGCTGTATTTTTGTTGGATAATTTGAGAAACATACAAATTAATTTGAATATATTTTGGCTATTGTTGATATCCAGGAATTTTCAAATGTACTATTTTTTTAACCAAAGAGGCTAAAAAAATCTGAAGAATTAATTATTATCGTATGATTTATTTATTTATTTATTTATTATTATTATTATTATTATTATTATTATTATTATTATTGTTGTTGTTGTTGTTGTTGTTGTTGTTGTTATTATTATGTTTGAATTATTATTATTTTTTAAATGGCCAAATTGTGACTGAGGACAGTTGAATGTGCTGGCCAGTTTGTTTTTTGTCTAATAAATGATAGTAGGCTGCAGTTTTTTTTTTATTTTAAAACTTGATCAGATTTATTTAGTTTTACAGTCACAGTCATACACAAATTGTACTAAAGCAATCTAAAAAGTTCATTTCAATACGTTTTCTGTTTGCACAACCAGGTGGCAGTCTTTGTACTTTCATTTCGGGGGTGCAGATTGCTTACGTTTTAAATATATATAACTTTGTTTATATATATAAATATATAAATAAAATATTGACTATTTTCCCAAGTGTATATAAGTACTGTAAAAAAATATCAGAATTCGGCACATACTTTCAGTATTTTCTTTGCTTGAACTGATCCGATCTAATCCTGTTTATATGAAATGAGCCTGCTCCCAAGCAGGTTTGAGCTACCAGAACTGTTGCTATGACAACAACTCTCGGATCAGTTTTGAAGAACGAAACGATCTTGGATCATGTCAAATGGTCAAGAACTAAATCCAGCTAACTGAGTAATCCACTCAGAAATTGGAATTGGATTATCGGCATTTATTTATTGCGCTGTTATTCCCATCACTGGTTATAATGT
>NC_141025.1:8467500-8512500 GCF_052040795.2 Danio rerio | reverse complement strand
TTCACTTATTTTGCTTTCATTACATGTCTTTTTTCAGACTACTGAAAAGATAACAGGTCTAAACAATACATTCCTCATTCATTCATTCATTTTCTTGTCGGCTTAGTCCCTTTATTAATCCGGGGTCGCCACAGCGGAATGAACCACCAACTTGTCCAGAAAGTTTTTACGCAGCGGATGCCCTTCCAGCCGCAACCCATCTCTGGGATACATCCACACACACCAACACACACTCATACACTACGGACAATTTAGCCTACCCAATTCACCTGTACCGCATGTCTTTGGACTCCGGGGAAACCGGAGCACCCGGAGGAAACCCATACAAACGCAGGGAGAACATGCAAACTCCACACAGAAACGCCAACTGAGCCGAGGTTCAACCCAGTGACCTTCTTACTATGAGGCGACAGCACTACCTACTGCGTCACTGCATCGCCCCCTAATACATTTCTTTTAAAGGCAATTTTGGCAAAATATTTATTTATTTATCCATCCCTCCATCAGCCCGTCTGACTCCATTTGAATAGCTTTTACATAAACTTACATACACAACTATACAACTTAATTTAAATTTGTGAGGTTTTATTGGAAATTATTGAACTTCAAAAAAATTAGCACATGTTTTCAGGCTTTAAATAGGAAACAATATTGTGTGTGTGTGTGTTGATATTTATATCCTAGGTGTATAATATATAGTATAGAAGTATTTATATGTGTAGAATATATATATATATATATATATATATATATATATATATATATATATATATATATATATATATATATATATATACACTCAGTGCTCACACTACACACCCTTTTGAAAATGAATATTTTGATCAATTCTTCAGTGAATGCTAATAGTTTTTGGTGCATTTAAAAAAAAACAGATTTATCAAACTGTTATATCCTTTCAAATAAGGAGTTGGTCCATGGGCATTGCTAGACATAATGCTGTACTGGGGCACAGCACCCCCTTATATATACATTATATTATATAATATTTTAAATAGATATTTTTCAAGACACTTCTATACAGCTTTAAGTGACATTCAAAGGCTTAACGAGGTTAATTAGGTTTACTAGGCAGGTTCACTCAATGTCCACCCTGGTTTCATCTTCATTCAGATGTTGGACTGAAGCAGCTGATATTCATTTACACTGATGACGAGCAGAGGGTTGCTAAAGAACTACTGTAAGATTACAGCTGCTGTCTGGGCGTTCACTGCCTTTCTACACCTCCCTTTCTTCATGTGTTCAGTATTTTTCCCTGCATACTTTTTTTATTCATAACTTGATTTGTAATCGAATTAGTTTAATTTTCTTTGCACATATGGATTTCTGTAGTTGTTTGCAACATCTGGTGAGAATTTCAAGTAAACAGCACCTTTAGAAATATGTTTTCTGAGAAAAAATGTGACGTATTCAATACCTATTTTCCCCGCTGTATTTCTATATTATATATCAGTATAGCTAATTGTTATTTTTAAATTTTTTTTTTTTAAATGCTGTCATGCATTGTTAATTAATGTGCGTTTATAATACACCAACTAGTTCAATGTTTAAAATGCATCATTAAAACATTAATAAATCTTTTATAAATACTGTTCAATGGTATGTGATGTTAGCCAAATATTATTTATAATCCATATCCAAATTATATGTAGCAACTTTTCCACTGTCATATGCTTGTGTCTGCAATTGATGAAGATCTGACTGTGCGTTTACCCAATTGCTGCTCTCTCATTCAATTATTCTGCTGCGTTGCTCCTCTCTGATTGGATTATTTCCTCTGTAATGAATCTGATTGGCTGTGAGGCATAACGATCGGTCTATAACTGGAGACAGGTCATGTGCAGACGTGTCTGTTTTCTGTCGTCTTTGTGTGCGTCTCTGTCTACACGGAACAACAAGGATAGATTATATTAGTTTGTGCTGCTTTATCAATAATCTGTTTGTTGTTGTTGTTGTTGTTGTTGTGTTTTGCTGCTTATATCAAAGAGTGTGCTAGTAGTTATTAGTCATTAGTCTTATTCCTTTACCCCAGGATTATTCATCATAAAATCAAGTTCAGATCAAAAGTCAGAAGTGCTAATAACAGCTAATAACTAGTTCAGGGGCAGAACGGTGCCTCAGTGGTTAGCACTGTCGCCTCACAGCAAGAAAGCCGCTGGTTCGAGTTCCATTTCTGTGTGGAGTTTGCATGTTCTCCCTGTGTTATTGTGGGTTTCCTCCGGGGGCTCCAATCACATGCGCTATAGGTGAATTGGATTAACTAAATTGGCCGTAGTGAATAAGTGTGTATGGGTGTTTCCTAGTACTGGGTTGCAGCTGGAAGGGCATCCACTGTGTAAAACATATGCTGGAATAGTTGGCGGTTCATTCCGCTGTGGCAAACGAATGAATTGCTAGTTTAGTAGAATTTGAAGGAAAGTTATTATATGACATTGAATGAATAACTCAAGTAATAAATGTTGATTTTCTGAGTTAATTGATTTCAAATATGTTAATGTTGTTTTTGTGTGTTTACATACAGTCGACGAATATTGCCACAGTATAAATGCACAGTACAGTTAGATCTTATTACCACATTTTACTCATACTTTGAGTAATATTTACATCAGATACTTTTACTCTACTTGCTCTACATTTTTAGACAAGCAATGATACTTATACTATGATTTTCAGTACTCTTTCTACCACTGCACAGGATAAATTTTAGGTCTTGGAAATCTGAAAAAAAAAACATCCTGCCATAGTGTGGAGGGTCTGAAAGGCTGATTTCATGAAGTTTGAGGTGGTCTTCTGGGTTTGTATGGCTGCTGCTGTCGTCATAACAACACTGGTGCTGCGGTGGGCTTGTCATTAGGAGAGATTGACAGACGACGACAGTTGTGTGCCAGAGAATCAGACTGGAATTGTGTGTGTGTGTGTGTTTGTTTGTGTCAGTCTTTCTCACTCTCTCTCACTTTGTGTGTGTCTGTGTTTCTGCATGTTTGTGTGTGTGTGTGTTTGAGCATCTGTGTTTTTCTTAGTGTGTGTGTCTGTGTGTGTACATGTGTGTCTGTATGTATGTGTCTTTTGGTGTGTCTGTTTCCGTGTGTCCTTGTACAGTAAGTTTCTGTGTGCGTCTTTGTGTGTTTATCTCTCTCTCTGTGTGTCTGTTTCTGTGTGTATGTCTTTGTGTCTGCATCTGAGTATGTATGTGTGTACCTGTGTGTATGTGGGTCTTTGTGTATCTTTCTTTGTGTCTTTCTGTGTGTGTGTGTGTGTGTGTGTGTGTGTGTGTGTTTCTGTTTGTGTCTCTTTGCGTGTCTGTGTGTGTCAGTTTCTGCATCTGTGTGTGTGTGTATGTGTGTGTGTGTGTGTGTTGGTGTGCTTAGGAGTGTGTGTGTGTGTGTGTGTGTGTGTGTCTTTGTGTCTGTTTATTTGTGTACCTGTGTGTCTTAATGTGTGCATGTGCACATGTGTGTGTTTTGGCCAAGGTTGGGTAAGATCACCAGTCACTCAGAGCCAAACTTCTGTCTTCCTGTCCATCAATATTCACTTGCCGTCTGCCTCAGCTGAAGCTGTTGGATGGCGCAGCTCAAGTGTTTAATGAGTGTAATGATGGAAAGTCTGTCTATACTGTATGTACAGTAGAAATGAGCTCTATCTGGTGTGTGTGTGTGTGTGTGTGTGTGTGTGTGTGTGTGTGTGTGTGTGTGTGTGTGTGTGTGTGTGTGTGTGTGTGTGTGTGTGTGTGTGTGTGTGTGTGTGAGCTCTGTGTGTGGCTTCGGCTGTGTTTACTTTGGAGTAGTAGCCCACTGCTGACTGCATACTGACTACTGCTTTTAAAAACAGTGTGTTAAACTCTTCGAAAGCATCGTGAACACACACCACTAGTATTTAGACTGATGAGATTGATGTTTCTCAATGACTCTTTTGTATAAAAAGTCAAATGTTTATATGTGTAAAATGTTTTATATACAGCTGAAGTCAGAATTATTAGCCCTCCTTTATATGTTTATTTATTCATTCCTTTTCTTTTTGACTTAGGCCCCGTTTACACTAGTGCGTTTTAGTTTGAAAACGCATAAGTTTTGCTACGGTTACGCCATCCGTCCACACTACGGCGGAGTTCTCGAGCGCCGAAAACGGAGCGTTTCGAAAACGCAGGAGAGGCCGTTTTCATTCTAAAACGCTGCTGCTCCGTCTCAGTGTGGATGGGGAAAGACGGAGACATCTGAAAACGGAGGCGGGGCTGCAGACATTCGCCTCTCTGATTGGGGCTTTTCCTCAATATTAAGTAGCCTAACACACAGTTCAGTCCTGAATCTTCTCCGTGTAAGTTCAGACTTCGCAAGTTTGATCAAGGCTGCATCTCTTCTTCTCAGTTTGATATTGAAAACATACCGAGGACACGCGTCAATCTTCACAGGGAACAGTGTACTTTATAACTTCATTCACATCACCCTGGCTTCGTTGTTTCACTTTCTCAACAATAAAATGTAAACTTGATATAAGGAACTGCCTATTTTTATTTTAATATTAACAACTAAACAGACAGCAGAAATGTTGAGGCGCCGTGCTGCATATATGAGCGTCATCTTCACTGTGTGGATATTTATAACAAAACGGAGCCGATAACAACTGCCTCCTTTCAATTTCAGTGAAAATACGAAACATCCCCTCTCTTTTGCTGAATATCAGTTTTAATAATCGATAATGGCCATTATAAAAGTATAACATACAATAAGTTTATACATTATAGGAAATAAAGGCAAGCGATCAGTCAATATGCAGAATGTAGGCTACGTGCTTACATTAATCATTAACTTATCTTTGCGCTCAGCCAAAACACGTTACCTGAGAACAAGTAATAGATTCCAATGACCAAAGTCAGGGAATATGTCGTTAGATAAAGACAATAAGATGAATGAAATATCACGTTTAATAAATATAGTGAGATTAGATCCAGCGGGAGATGCTTGATGAGAAGTCCGACTAGCAGAGCTCTCATCTGGGTAGATGGGCTCCAGCAATTGCCAAAGTGTGTGTGTGTGTGGTCACGTGATGTGCGTTTTCAGCGTTTTGGTGTGGACGGAGAGCTGTTCAGAAACGCTGGGTAAAACGCGAGTGTGGACGTGGATCGTTTTCATTCTAAAACGCCGTTTTAAAACTAAAACGCACTAGTGTAAACGGGGCCTTAGTCGTTTTATAAATCTGGGGTTGCCACAGCAGAATGAACCACCAACTTATCCAGCATATGTTTTATGCAGCGGATGCCCTTCCAGCCGCAACCCAGTACTGGGAAACACCCATGCACTCTCATTCACACTCATACACTACGGCCAATTTAGCTTGGAAACCGGAGGAAACCCACACCAACAAAGGAAGAACATGCAAAGTCCACGCAGAAATGCCAACTGACCCAACAGGGAATCGAACCAGCGACCTTCTTGTTGTGAGGCGGCAGCGCTTCTTCTTTATATATATTTTCCCCAATTTTTATTTATCGGAGAGACAATTTTTCAACACATTTCTAAACATTCATTTGGCTTACTGTGTGTTCACTGAAAGCGGCAAGATCGTCAAAGTAGCCGTAAGACATTGATTTTCAATCAAAGGTGGGAGAGTTGAAATCAAGTTAACTTTATGGTAAAGAGCTTTGATGCCTCATTCAGACTAGCAGCGACTTTACTGCAAAAAAGGCTTTTCTTATTTGTCTTGTTTCTAGTCCAAATATCTAAAAACTCTTAAATCAAGAAGCATTTTCTAGACAAGCAAAACATCTTAGCTGCGTCCCAAATCGCATACGTATGCACTATGCTACACCATTTTGTAGTATAAAGAGTGTAAGTGGTGCGTTCACACTGAAAACTCTAACAATAATAAGTGCACTTTAATTACCCGGATGATGCACTCATTCAGCCGCTAAAATGAAGTGTGTAATGATGGACACTTCACGCACTCAACGACCGCAGGTTTGCCTACGTAGCGGAAGGGGCGGAGCTATCGGGTGCACATGTTGGAAACTTTGTTTATTGTGGATGGTGAAAGCAAAATTCTCCTACGAGAGTGATTTGGCAACCGTCAAACGTCATCAGGGAAACGGATTGAATTTCTGCTTAGTAAAAAAAAACATTGGTGCTCCATTTAGGACGACACTACATACATATACTATCCTGTTGAATGTTTAAGTGCAGAAGTACATAGTGCATGAGTGTATAGTGTGCCATTTGAGATGCAGCTCTTGTCTTGTTTTAAGAAATAATATAACAAAATTAAGTTAGCTTTTCCTTAAAACAAGCAAAATAATCTGCCAATGGGGTAAGCAAAATCTCGAAAGGAAAAACAAGATTGTTTTGCTTACCCTATTGGCAGAATAAACACAATATTGTTTCTGTTTTTTACGTAAAGTACTTGTATAGTTTGTCTTAGGTTATGTGTATAGTTTAAGTATGGATGGTATACACTTACTAGCTGGCCTCCGTTACATATAGTTAGATCATCGCTCTGGTATGTTAGCTATGTTCATTCATTCATTGATTTTCCTTTGGCTTAGTCCCTTATTTATCAGAGGTCGCCTTAGCAGAACAAATCGCCAACTATTCCAGCATGTTTCATGCAATGGATGCCCTTCCAGCTGTAAACCCACCGATCCTACCCCACCCAACCCTCTCCGAGCTGGTTTCGAACCAGCGACCTTCCGCATGGAAGTCAGTTGCTCTAACAAGGAGGCTAAAGACCATGGCCTCTAGCGTCTGTCGCTAGAGCACCTTTAGAGGTCAGAGGAGTGAGGTTTACCTGCACAGCACACACTAGCTGGCCTCCGTTACACAGCCACAACCCAGTACTTGGAAACACCCGTACACTCATTCACACACGCACTCATACACTATGGCCAATTTAGCTTACTCAGTTCACCTATAGCGCATGTGTTTGGACTGTGTGGGAAACCTGAGCACCCGGAGGAAACCCACACCAACACAGTGAGAACATGCAAACTCCATATAGAAATTCCAACTGGCTCAGTCGGAACTCAAACTAGCGGCCTTCTTGCTGTGAAGCGAAAATGCTAACCACCGAGCCAACGTGCCGCCCTTCATGTTAGTTATGTCAAAGACAGTAGAATACACAAGACGTGTCACTCTTGTATACTTTTGAATGGGGAAAAGTGTAACTGCAAAGAGCATAAAATGAGGTGACACTCTAGTGCGATTTGGGAAACAGCCACTAGATGGCGCGGCGAACATTTTTGAAATGAAAACTCCAATAGAACAACAGCATATTATAAGTCTGTAAAATAAACTGTTGAAGTGCTGATAGTTGTCATAGTATGTGTTGTATTGTCGTCTTTCAGATTGTATCTCAGCTTCAATGCGCTTTTTAAATAAATAAATAAAAAACAAAGCAGCTGCTTGCCATCACAACAGCAATAAGATCCAATGGACGGCCGACCGCTTTCACTCCAAAATGGTGGAATTCGGGGCTGTTGCTGGGCGCTGCTGATGCAATGGAACGTTCTATTGAGTGTCGCCTCTTGGTGATTCTAACCTCTTTGGAATATGTGAATGAAGCCCCGCCTTCTAGTACAGGAGCCAATCAGCGATTTCTATATGGTGAATAAAGCCTGCCTTCTAGTCCAGGAGCCAATCAACAATCGCTATAGAAAGACAATTCATTGAGGGAGGGGCTCTAACAAACGTGAGTTTTTGCAGATTTTGTGTGATATGAACATTTAGGAATGAAACTAAATAGACAGCTGTTGTTTAATTTTATTGGTTATTCGTAATATGAAATGTAATCTAAGCTTGGCAAGCAGTTTTGGAGAATTTGATGTTTCCCCATTCAAACAGAATGCCTGAGCATACTGCCCGAGAGGCGTTTCAAAGATGGCCGCCGAGTGACATTACTTGCCTTAAAGCACAGGTGTCAAACTCCGTTCCAAAAGGGCCGCAGCTCTGCACAGTTTAGTTCCAACCCTAATTAAACACACCTGATCAAACTAATTGAGTCCTTCAGGCTTGTTTGAAACCTACAGATAAGTGTGTTGGAGGAGGGTTGGAACTAAACTGTGAAGGGCTTCGGCCCTCCAGGGATTGAGTTTGACACCTCTGCCTTAAAGGGACTTTGGTTATGTATAGGTTTAAAATAGCTCTTACGTCCAGTGTTGTTCATGATTATGATTATGTATATTTGTGTAGCACTGCAGTCCTGCGAAACACAACATTTCTCTCCACTAAATGTCCAGACATGTAGCAGAATAGCAACAAAGCTTAACTTGAATTGACTTGAAGAAACAGCCTCATGCAGTTTTCAGGGTTCAAACGGTCATGGAAAACCTGGAAAAGTCATGAAATTTTGACATGGCATTTTTCAGGCCCGGAAAAGTTTAGGAAAAAAAAAAACACAAAGTTTAGAAAAATGTCATGGAAATGAGTTTTATCTTCATACTTGAATTAGGACATACTTGAACTGTGCCATATTGGAAAAGTCTGACATTACAGTATTTTGTATTTCTGTGATGTATATTGTGATGTAAACACAATTTCACCAGATGATTTAACAGGTTTATTTGGAATAATTGAGGGGATTTTGTAGAGGAGTGAATCTCCAATAATATATAACAAATAAATGACAAGCATAGATAAATAAAATATAGTGAAGATAAAAGTGAATGATAGTTTTCAGGTATTCACTATTCAGGTACACATACTGAATAATCAACACTGCAAAGTCTTCATTGTATATTATTTAATCTTTATTAACTCTACAAAACATTTCTTGTGTCCGGATGTTTTAAACTCTGAAATATTGAAATGGGCGAGGCAGTGGCGCAGTAGGTAGTGCTGTCGCCTCACAGCAAGTAGGTCGCTGGGTCGCTGGTTCGAACCTCGGCTCAGTTGGTGTTTCTGTGTGGAGTTTGCATGTTCTCCCTGCCTTCGCGTGGGTTTCCTCCGGGTGCTCCGGTTTGCCCCACAGTCCAAAGTACAGGTGAATTGGGTTAGCTAAATTGTCCGTAGTGTGTGAATGTGTGTGTAAATGTTTCCCAGAGATGGGTTGCGGCTGGAAGGGCATCCACTGCGTAAAAAAAACTTGCTGGATAAGTTGGCAGTTTGTTCCGCTGTGGCGACCCCGGATTAATAAAGGGACTAAGCCAACAAGAAAATGAAATGAAATGAAATATTGAAATGTTCACACAGTCAAAGGCCATAAAGGGACAGTTCACTCAAAGATTAAACTGTACTCACTATTTACTCACACTTCACTTGTTTCAATACTGTAGTTTTTAAATATACTCTCTTTGTGTTCATTTAATAAAAAGAAAACTCATAAATGTTTGAAACAAGTGAAGAATGAAATGAAAATGGTAGTGATGAGTCGTTCATGAATGATTGGTTCATTTTGAACAGATCTTCAATATGACTCGGGAACTACGAACTATCTCTTTAAAAATGCATGCAGATGATAAACTTTTACTCCATTATTTAGAATCTAAAAATCTTTATTGTCCACACAAGTAGAAATTCATTTTTGCCCTCCAAAACATCATAAATACAAAACACAGAGCATAAACACAGAGCTTCCTACACCACAGATTACCAATACACAACCCTAGACATACAAACTACTTCATGGTCATTTATTCAATATGTTAATAGCAGATGGTATAAAAAAATTTCTTCAAGCTTCTTCCTTTAAATCTTGGATTACGTATAATTTCGGAGCAATCCAGTTTTATCGGTTCAATATTCATCTGCCCTGCGTGTCTTTGTAGAGACTACAGGTGCTCTCTAAAATAAATCACACCTTAGACACAGCCAATTTGTTGTTGACGGAAAATGAAAACCACAGAGCGTTCTAAATGATCCATGTCCTGATCAACTTCATATTCAACAGTGCAGGAAGCTCCTCCACACAGACGTGATAAAAACATAAAACACAAATAATAAAAAACAAAACAAACAAACCACATATGTTTGGCGTAAGGCTCTGGGTCAGCCACCGTGCAGCGCCCCGGAAGATAGATTGATAGCGGACGCTTTGGGGCGCTGTTTTTCCACGTCAATGTTTATGAATAGATTACATCAAAATAAACATGAGTAATCTTGACAAACTGTACATCAGTTTAAAGCTACAACCCTCAAGCAGCCATTGCAGCTAGTTGTTTTTTAATGGGAAGCTTATAAAGAATGTATTTGCTAAATTTTGTGTAAGTTGTACAGAAAACGCTTATTAGATATGGAGTACATATCATCGTAATAACGACACACACACGCATTCATTGCTGTGCATCACAGTTTATTTTGAAATTTAAGAGTCCACAGAAAAACTATTAAAAAAAAATGTTATAGGTTAGTATAGGTTAGTTGTCCTTGGTTCTTTTCTGTCCTTGGCCATTCACTTGCTCTCACATTGTTAGTGCTGTGTAGGCATCATCAAAATCTTTTTTTAATGGAATTTGATACCCCATGGCGAATGGAAAGAAAAACCTCCGCATTTCGTGAAATGGTGGTCCTTTAAGATAATCAAAAATCACTGCTTACATGGTAGACTCTTAATAAGAGTATTATCTTAATCATATTCAAATCGGAGTTTCCCCCTTAAACACAAGTGTCTGCTTCACGTTGTTGTGTCAGAATCTTTGTAAATACAGCCATACTTTAAAATGCTTAGTTTAAGCAAATTTGATGAACGCGATCTGCGTGTTGAATCTGAAGTCGCTCCGGCTGCCCTGTCCTGTGCAGGTTGTGTGTGTGTGTGTGTGTGTGTGTGTGTGAGAGAGTGTCTATGTCTATGTCTGTGGTTTCTTAGCAACAAACCTGCCTAAACGTCGTTGTCCTTAGCCACTAAATCAAAAAGTTACAAATTGCCGTGAGATTGCGTTGCACTCGCAGCTCACATCATTCAAAAGAAAAAGTCCACATTGTCCCCCGATAATGTCAACAGACTGGACTGTCTTAACAACTGTCTGAATGTAAAGGAGGACTAAGCAAAATTGTTTCTACTTTATAATTACTGTTCTCAACTCACAGCAATACACATTTACAATGAGTGCAATTGTTTGTATTCAATACTTTATTGTTATTATAATTTTCAATTTTCCATATGTGCAATGGCTGTATTTTGGCATTTCTTGTAGTCCACTTACAATCCAACTTAGAAATCAATGTTTTCTTTATTGGCATTGATTGTTTTGTAATTCTAATGGTATTAACATGCCCGTGTTTTTATTTCTGTAATAAATATGGCTGTCAAGCCAGGATCTTGATGAAAGAAATCTGTGTTACAAGTTAAACAAAAAATCTTATAAACAATTATATTTGTTAAGTTTTTGTTTATTTGTTTAATTTATTAGTTTTTGTCTTGCGTTTACATTAATTTTACATTTGAATAGCCAACATTACAAGTTTCAATTATTTAAATGTGATTAATCACGATTAATTTTCAAAAAAGTGTGATTAATTAGTCATTTTATTTTAATAAAGTGACAGCACTAATATGTAGACATTACAGGAAACATTAGGTCATGGAAATGGACTTGAAAGTTCTGGAAAAACCTTGGAATTTTAGTAGTAAAAATGAGTTTGAACCCTGAGTTTTACTCTTCTGGTCTTCTCTCTCTTTTTATCTCTTTCTCTTTCTTTCTCTCTCAGTGAGGATGTGGATGATTGTCAACCCTCTGCTCACATCACTTGTCCTGTTAAAACCATGATTAAAGCTCCAGCAACAACTGTCAGAAACAGCGCAGGTAAGAACACACAGTAACCTCACACCTGAAGACCCAAAACGTCTGACCACAGCCTTCCAACACATAAGCTTCATAAAATTGTGCGGTATTTGTACTTGGAATTAAACCTGTTTGGAATGTTTTATTTATTTATTTTACTGTAAAGCACTTTTTGACTATGAGAGGTGCTCTATAATATTATTTTACATTCACTCATTCATTTTCTTTCAGCTTACTCTTTTATTTATCAAGGGTCATCACAGTGGAATGAACCACTAAACTGTTCCAGCAGCAACCCAGTACTGGGAAGCACCCATACACTCTCACATTCAGACTCACATACCCATTTCACCTATAGTGCATGTGTTTGGATTAGACTGTGGGGGAAACTGGAGCACCCGGAAAAAACCCACTCCAGTACGAGGAGAACATGCAAAATCCACACAGAAATGCCAGCTGATCCAGCTGGTACTCGGATCAGCAACCTTCTTGCTATGAGGCGACAGTGCTAACCACTGAGCCACCGTGCCGCCATATTATTTTTATTTCATGTTTAAAGTTTTAAGTTACTACATTCCCAAAATATACGACGTTCTGCGCAGAAATAGCTCAAAATATCCTAAATATTTTATAATTAAAGTGTTAAAGCGTCCCATGCTGTGTATTTGTGTGTTTTTATGTCCTTCTGCAGGCTTCATTACTCCCACATTTGGTGTTGTGAGCAGCAGTACACCTCTAGGCCCCGCCCTGGATCGGCCCATGCCCCGCCCACACCCTAAAGACGAAGCCTCTTTGGTTCAGCGGGCAGAACACATTCCTGCTGGAACTCGCACTCCTATGTGTGCTCACTGCGACATGGTGATCAGGTACACACAGATATGATTGAAGTCAAAAATCATTTGCCCTTCCTACCAAATGATGTTTAACAGATTAAGGATTTTTTACAGTATTTCCCCTAACAGTTTTTCTTTTGGAGAAAGTCTTATTTGTTTTATTTCCTATTATGTTTTTGCCATGATAATCGTACATAATGATTTACCATATATTTTTCAAGATATTAGTACTTGAAATACTTCAGCTTAAAGTGACATTTAAAGACTTAACTGGTCAAGTTATTATATAACGATGGTTTCTTCTGCAGACAATCGAAAAATAAATATAGCTTAAGGAGGCTAATTATATTGACCTTAAAATGGTGTTTAAAAATTTTAAAACTGCTTTTATTTTAGCCGAAATAACACAAATAAGACTTTCTCCATAAGTAAAAATATTATCAGACATACTGTGAAAATGTCCTTGCTCTGTTAAACAGCATTTGGGAAATATTAAAAAAAATAATAATAATCACAGCAGGGCGAATAATTTTGACTTTAACATTCATTCATTTATTTTATTTTCGGCTTAGTCCCTTTATTAATCCGTGGTTGCCACAGTGGAATGAACCGCCAACTTATCCAGCACATTTTTACACAGTGTATGCCCTTCCAGCCGCAACCCATCTCTGGGAAACATCCACACACACATTCACACACACACTCATACACTACGGACAATTTAGCCTACCCAATTCACCTGTACCGCATGTCTTTGAACTGTGAGGGACTCCGTGGCACCCGGAGGAAACCCACACAAACGCAGGGAGAACATGCAAACTCCACACAGAAACACCAACTGAGCCGAGGATCGAACCTGCGACCTTCTTGCTGTGAGGCGACAGCACTACCTACCGCGCTACTGCGTCGCCTGACTTTAACATATGTTAAAATAAAAGCAGTATTACATATTGATTATGTTTGTCTTGACTGATGTTTGTACGTTTCAGGGGTCCATTTTTGGTGGCGATGGGTAAATCGTGGCACCCGGAGGAGTTCACCTGCGCTCACTGCAGTGTTTCTCTGAGCGAGCTTGGCTTTGTGGAGGAACAGGGCTCCGTTTACTGCCAGCACTGCTATGAAGAGTTCTTTGCTCCGACCTGCTCACGCTGCCATCACAAGATCCTGGGGGTACGTGACACTGTGCTTCATAAACATGAAATATAGTTGACGTCAAAATTATTAGCCCTCCTGTGATCTTTTAAACATTTCTTTATTTTTTAATAATCCACAGAGCCGTTTAGAGGCCATTTCTGGGTAATGATGTCAGAATTGATCGGTATTTTGGAATAGATGTGCGAATGCTCTTTTCCGGAAAACTTTCGGAACGTTCTTGCCTGTGGGAACAGCGCTTTTTTTTAATTTACCGGTTGTAGCACCACCTCTAAGCATGCATGATGTTACACTGAGGGAGTTCATAGAATATCTATTTCACACATACTGAAATTAAAATAAACTTCACAGGCCAGTTTTTACTTTTTATTTTCTCTTTTTCCTTCTTGTTTAAATTCTCAACAGGTGTATTTATAGTCCACACAAACAAAAGTAATCAATTTACAGAACCAAGCAGTCATTGAAAATAAACAGTCTGTTTAAATGAATAGATGGTTAGGTGAATGTTGCGTAGATGGATTTGAGTGCGATGCAATAGTATCCATTTCCTCACACTGGGAAAACAAAGTACGATGAGGAATTTAAGGGCCTACTCACACTATGCCATCCGTACCGTGCCCAGGCCCGTTTCCTGGATCGTTTGAGAAGTGTGAGTGCGCTGAATCGGGCTCAAGCACGGTTCACTTGGCCGGCCCTGGCCCGGTTGGAAGAGGTGTGCCTGAGCGCAGTTAACTTGGGCTTTGGCACGGTACGCTTGTGTGTGAGTCCAAAACGCGCCAAAGCCCGAAACTGAAAGCGAGATGTGACTTTTAAGGGGCTGTTTCATATGGATTTATTAATCATTCTTTCTGTTCAGTAAACGCAAACCCCTTACTGCACGACAGCTGCGCGGCTTCAGCAGACCTCCTCATTCCTGCAGCATGAGAGCATTATGATTGTTTATGAGTGTCAAAAGTTGCGGAACTGTTCTGCGAAATTTCTGACTGCGTGTCACCGCATCCCTAAGGACTGTTTTGCGAAATATTTGACTGCATGTCACTGCATAACAAACAACTGAAACGATATAACTAGAGAAATCTCCACTGTGCTGCTGAATGAGAGAGCGCTTCTCACTGAACAGCGCAGCAGCGATGACGTAAGCGTGCCGAGGCCCATTTGTGGTGTGAGTGCGGGCCGTCGGAGGAGACGGGAGGGGGGACAAGCGTGCTTTGGCCCGGTTCGAGGCAACTGTACCTAGTGTGAGTACGGCCTAAGAGTCACTGACCGTCATTCCAAGTGTACACATATAGTTCACTCGCCAATGAGGAGCATAAAGAATGCTCAAACCAAATCATTGAAGTCCATTGAAAGCACCAATTTCCCAGAGATAGGTTGCAGCTGGAAGGGCATCCGCTGCGTAAAAACTTGCTGGATAAGTTGGCGGTTCATTCCACTGTGGCGACCCCGGATTAATAAAGGGACTAAGCCGACAAGAAAATGAATGAAAGCACCAACAAACACCTTATCTGAAAATCTCTAGGACAACAGGGGGGTATTCCAGAAAGCTGGGTTAACTTACCATCTGCTAAAACCTAAACTTTCGGTTGATTTACCCAAAACCTGCTTACCGCGAGTATGTTGGTTCCAAAACAGGTGACAAGAGTTAGTTAAATCAACCTCCTGAAGATAACCGCGGGTTAATGCGCGTGCACGGCACACACCTGAAGGCATTTTCAGTAGATCGCCGAATTCACGAGTCACCATAGAAAGTCACGGTGAGAAAAAAAGGGCAACGCACTTTACAGAGGCGAAGCTGGAGGTTTTAAACACAGAGATTACACATCTGCTTCAACGAAGGAAAGAAATATAGAATAAGAAATAGATAAGAAAATAAAAAATAAATAATAAGAACATTTATTAGTTCATTAAATTACACATGCCACCCTCCATTTTATTGTAATGATAAATTAAACTACTCTTTAACATCCTTTTTGAGTATGTTGTGTAACCATTCATGCATTTATTTTTCTTGCCATTAATTTCTTAAGGCCACAATATGTGTATTGACTAATAAGGCTTATAGAAATTGTAATCTTTCTGGAGCTAGAACTCTGTCCAAAGTCATTAAACACAAACATTATCATAAAAGGTAATATTTAATTACTGGAGCTCTTTATTTAACACTAGAATATTCTTTCTGACATGCAGCTAATAGAAAGAGGCCTGTTTAACTGCTGTGTAATAAAGGCTTTTCAGTGGTTGAGTTTTTGACTTATACCACACACTCTGTCACTGTTGTAAGTGATTGTTGTCAGATAGCTTTAGGTTCTTTTTATTTTGCATGCAGACGAAGTTCCTTCTGCCTCAACTAACAAGCAGTGTAAGAATTTTCTGCACTTTTCCATATTTGAATATTACTCTTGGATCACAAAATCTTTTATCTACATATTTAAATTCTAAAGTAGCTGTATTAGGTCCATCTTCAAAGATAAAGTCACATGAGCATCACCTTAAGGTGAGAAATGTATATGAAAAATATGTTACACGTTGAAAGGTGTGTATAAAGCAGTGTAAAAATCATTCATTTTATTTCAGGAAATGAAGAAATGAACAGACCAAACTATTTGATTAAACATAGTTTTTTGACTAATTATATTTTTTTAGCACTCTTCCATCTGTTTTGTCTGCTTGGGTCACTGAGATTTCCTCTGGGTCAGGCTGCAGGTACGTGTCATCGTATAAGGCAGAAAAGGGTATCTTTTGTCCTCCAAGTAACAATGTAGTGCCCAGTAATGATTCTATTTTATAATACAAATATAATAAAAATAAACATTGTGTTAAGCAACATTTGCTTTATAGTTTTTTTTTTTTTTACTATATTTGTGTTATACACTTAAATCATTACTTCCTGAAAATCAGCCATTTAGCCTCAACATATAGTGATGAGGTGGGGTGTGTGATGAGCTGGTAAGTCGAAGCAGTAATGAGTTTAATAGTTGAAACACCAAAAGATTAAGGATAGAAAATTAAGTTGTACCTGCACACTTATACTTTGGACAAATTTTATATTATCAGTGTCCTTTAGTGACTGAAGGAGCTTTAAAATCGGCTGCAATTAATGCACACAATAGCATTTAGAAACCCTGAAAAAAATATTATATTAAAAAATGTAGGTGTGTGTGCGTGAATGTATATATAAGAACGACGTCCTACATCTTAAATTAAAGATATATTTTCCTACAAAAGACAAAGCTGCCACTTATAATATTATACAGAAAAATGTGAGGGTGCAGAAGGAGAGAAAAAACACAAGATCTGTAAGTGAGATTCGAACTCGCTCCGTTGTTCTTTATCGAGCACTGTCCACTACACTATTCCCGTGCTCTGAATCATCTGTGTAATGATACGCAGTAATGTATGACCAAGGAACTGTACAAAAGTGTAAAAAAGTTCAGTGCCAGGCATACTGTACAGGTGGTCCTACTGCCACATTGTACAGTTGCCTAAAATGCCGACGCGAATACAAAGAGCTGTACTGAATGTTTTTTATGGTAAGCGCAGACCCGCCGTTTGTCACATTTGATTTCAAAAAGGTTTGTTAAATACATTAACATTATGAATTTGGTTATGAAAAAAACTATGCACTTATAACCCTCTCACAACGAAAAAACTTGTATCTGTGCGTCCACATCCATAAATATTCTCATCAAAAGAGCACGCAATGCTCAGTAAACTCTCTGAAACAGACAAACTCTGAAACATAGCAACTTACTCTCTGAACATAACCTGCTCCGGAGCAGGTTATCTTCAGAGAGTAAGTTGCTATGGCTACTTAACATACCCAGAAGTTACCTCCGATTTTGGAACCAAAGTTGAGGTTATCCACCTACTTACTCTCAAACTTACCCGGGTATGTCACATAACCTGCTTTCTGGAACAGCCCCCTGGTCCTGTCTACATAAGAAATAAACATAGGTCAAATCACTACTAAATATTGAAAATACAATTCAATTCAATACAATTCAAACTTAAAACTTATTCAATACTCACATTTTAGGAGCAACAATAATGTTCTTAAAACAATCAGAAGCGGAGTGGGTCGGTAGCCTAAGTTTACCATGTGGTTCCCTCTACCAAACACGACTCACTTGCTCTATGGTGAGCTGGAATATATCCAGTTCTCACTCCTCTCTAGTGCAACCTGGTGGCCTGTAGTAATACTGCAATCCTGCTTCTCACATCACAAGGAACTAAAACAACAATTAAAGCATGTAACGTTTGTTCGTTACACGGTAAATTCTTAACAGATATTCTGGATATTTACTAATGTCACTGTGTGAAAGGGGCTATTGTCTGCAATGAAATACAAGTCAAAGTACATTTTGAAATCAAAACTTTCTTGTTTATTTACATTTTCCATACTGTCCCATTGTAGGGTTGTATCACTATTTTTCTACCTGTTTGATATATTGAATTTGTCTGACAAAAAAAATATATATATCTGACTTTTAGTATTTTCCTGTTGTTCCTCTTAAAACAGCTGTGAGGCAATCTACAGCTCTAAAGTGCTAGAGAAATGAAGGTTACTTGACTTGATGTCACTATTTTTTCCAAAAAATAAAAGTCTTACTGACCACAAACTGTTGAACGGAAATGCGCTCTCCACATAAATATGATGATGTCGTCTTTTAACAGGAAGTGATCAATGCACTCAAGCAGACGTGGCACGTGTATTGCTTCCTGTGCGCTTCCTGTCAGCAACCCATCAGAAATGATACGTTTCACCTGGAGGATGGAGAGCCGTACTGTGAGAGAGGTGCTTGTTTCTTCTCTTGCTTCTGTTGTTGTTTTACTTGTGTTGAGCAAATAGCGTTTTATATCACTGAAGCTAGTGGTGGGCAAAGGGAGGCTTCATGAAACACTGAAACAATCGAAGAAAATGAGTCGAAGCTTCGAAGCGTTTCGAAACCCCACTCTACAGTGACACCTAGTGGTCATTTTATGTATTGCACCGAAACAGCTTCAGCTAGAACATTTTAGCAAATTGAGGTATTAAACTCCACTTTGTAGAAGCATATATTCAAGAGATTTAGTGGAGCAGTTAAGGTTTCTGACTTAAATGTGGGGATAGTGGGTTCGAATCCAGGCTGTTACAGCTATTTTAAAATGCTTTAATATCAGTTGGTAATGCTTTGTTCTTGTTTCGTTTTGTTTCGACATTGGTCTGACATCCGAATAAACACTTTGTGAATAAATATTTCTTGTTTTGGTATTAAAACAGGGTTGTTGCTAGATCAGACACAGTTGTGGCTAGAGGGTATCAAGAATTTGTTATATTATTCATTAAATTTCCCATTTATTGTATTTCATTAACGTCTACCCAAACCCTAAACCCAACCATCACAGTACTGTAAATATATTAATTATTGTTTTAGTGATACAACAATGATGCTATATTGATGGCGTATCCGCAGCTGTAATCTATTTAGGCTACACCATTAAACAGAAACATGATTAAAATACATAAAACCATGATTTAGGAGTATATGTACAAGTCGGGATTCGAACCCAAAAGGCATTGGAAGAATAGTATCAGTGTGCACACGCACAGTCTACTAGGCCATATGAGACAGGTAAAGTCTCAGACTCCGGCAGTAACATGTACTGTAGATTTGCCAGGTCTCGAAACGCTTCTTAACTGATCGATGCTTTGAATCACTTTAGTCACGTGACTTGGGTGTTTCGAATCATGCTTCGGTGCAGTGTTTTGAACCACTTGCGCTTCAGGATCTCGAAACTGTGTCGAAACGTCAGTTTCACGTCAGCCATCCCTAACTGAAACTAACTCTCATTCAGACCTTCCTGCACTTGCTGTATGTGTTTGATTCTTTTTTTTAAAGACACTATTGAGGTTCTTATTTAAGTCTTTGTCTTTGTGGTGGCATTTGGGGCAATGCAGCTGATTTTAAGCTTTAATTGTGGAGATTTTTGTTCCCTAAAATGAGGCCAAAACAACAAGAACAACATCCCACACAGATTATAAAAAGCCACGCACGTTATCTTTTAATATTACAGGAATTTTTGTTGTGTGCTGTGTGATTGAGCAGAGAGTGAATGAAGACTTTTATTAATCTATTGGATATTTATCCTTAAGGGGTGGCGCAGTGGTTAGCACTGTTGCCTCACAGCAAAAAGGTTGCTGGTTTGAGTTCCGGCTGGGTCAGTTGGCATTTCAGTGTGGAGTTTGCATGTTCTACCCGTGTTGGCATGGGTTTCCTCCAGGTGCTCCAGTTTCACCCACAGTCTAAACACATGCACTATAGGTGAACTGGGTTAACTAAATTGGCTGTAGTGTGTTTGGGTATTTCCCAGTACTGAGTTGCAGCTGGAAGGGCATCCGCTGCATAAAACATATGCTGAAATAGTTGATGGTTCAAGCGACACGGTGGCGCAGTGGGTAGCACGTTCCGTTGGTAGCACGTTCACCTCACAGCAAGAAGGTCGCTGGTTCGAGCCTCGGCTGGGTCAGTTGGCATTTCTGTGTGGAGTTTGCATGTTCTCCCCGCGTTCCTGTAGGTTTCCTCCGGATGCTCCAGTTTCCCCCACAAGTCCAAAGACAATGCAGTACAGGTGAATTGGGTATGCTAAAATTGCCCGTAGTGAATGAGTGTGTAAATGTTTCCCAGTGATGGGTTGCAGCTGGAAGGGCATCCGCTGTGTAAAACATATGCTGGATAAACCACTCCAATATTAACACTGCTATTCCTTTAATATTTTTGTGTAAACCTTTTTCATTACCCTTTTTGAGTAGTGTAATGCAATTTATTTTGCTCGTCTTGTTCATTCATTCTTTCATTCATTTTCCTTCAGCTTAGTCCCTTTATTCATTAGGCATTCGCCACAGTGGAATGAACCGCCAACTAATCCAGCATAGGTTTTACACAGCGGATGCCCTTTCAGCTGCAACCTAGTACTGGGAAACATCCATACACAATCATTCACACACATACACTACAGAAAATTTAGCTTATTCAATTCACCTACAGTATATGTGCACATTTGACTGTGGGGGAAAGCTGGAGCTTTTGGAGGAAACCCACACCAACATGAGGAGAACATGCAAACTCCACACAGAAATGCCAACTGGCTCAGCTGGGGCTCGAACCAGCGACCTTCTTGCTGTGAGGCGACAGTGCTAACCACTGAGCCACCGTGTCACCCTGTGTTTTTTATGTCTATATGAATTTCCTAATTCTAGGTATTTCCCAAGGAGCATCAGAGAAATTCTTCAAGCTGATACTTAAAGTATGAGGAATGTGTTTTGTAATCATGGTTTAATTGTGTGTTTAGACTTTTACAGTCTGTTTGGGACGGGTTGCCGTGGCTGTGATTTCCCAATAGAAGCGGGAGACAAGTTTCTAGAGGCCCTGGGCGGCACCTGGCACGACACCTGCTTCGTGTGCACAGTGAGTGTGTGTGCGTTCGGCTCGATCTCTGAGTGTGTGTCTTCTTTCTGTCATTATGATCAATATCTGTTGTGTTCTCCTCAGGTGTGCAGTGTCAGTCTGGAGGGTCAGACCTTCTTCTCCAAAAAGGGCAAACCGCTTTGCAAGAAACACGCTCACGCTCTCAAAATATAGCATAACTTTTTGAGGAACAAGCAAGAAACGTAGAAATATTTACCACCAAACACAGTAAATGCCACATTCTCTCACATTGATCTGTTGAATCGCACTTTATGCTGAGTTCAGACTGCATGATTTTCAAAGTAGTCGTGTCACTGATGTTTTCACACTGCATGACTATCTGAGCTAGTGCTTCGTCGCTGCTTTGTTCACACCGCAAGATGGATCAGCAACAGGGGGGTTCACACTGCATACAATAGGAACAATTGCCGACAACTTTGTCCAAAATACATCTCGCAGCCAAAAACACGTAGTATATCTTTTGTTATTAACTACATAATGGGAAAGAAGCCTTTAATGGGGTAGAAAATGTACATGTTTGCTCACCTGGTTTTTGAAGGGAATTAACAATTTCTCCTCCACCTTTTTCTTTTTTGACCCGGTTGTGGTGTTGCTAACATAATGCCTCAAACAGACACGGGCGCTCCTGCCATATTTAAACTAGTTTTTCCTCTGTTTTTGGGTCCAAATAAACTGAAAACGAGCAGTTTTAACTTCTCACTCAACCTCTCGCTGGCCTGCAGGTAAACACACTCAAGGGGCGCCTGCAGGATTTTATTCCAAGGTACGCACAAATCCAGCACCGCCCCGCCCCCTTCCGATGGCTGTTATTTCAGTATTCAAACTTTAAACAACGATTGCATTAAGTAAAGTAAAAACAAATATTTTTGATATAATTTAGCAAGATTCTGCTCTTTATTTTTGTATTTTTATCATTTTATTTTTGTTATTTATAATATTTTATTGTCTTCATAATTAAAGCTATAGACTGATTCCTGCTTGACATTTTAGAAAATATTTTGCGTAGCCACCCAGTATATATTAAAGATCACAGAGAAAAAAAAACAACAACACAGAAACATGTTACATGGCCCAAACAAAATGTCCAACTTATATTAAACTGAATTGTAAAAGAAAATGGAGAAAATTGCTTATTTGATTTTTATAAAACATTTATTTTTGTTTGTTGTTTTTTTTAGTAAAAACAATACCGACATTTACGAATCCATATTTATTTTATTTATTCATTAATTTGACTTGTTTATTGTTGCATATATAGGCTATAATTTAAATCATACAACAGTGGACAGCTACAGTGCCACTAAATCTTTTAAACAAAAGTCCAAAAAAGTAAAGAAAGATTTGACTTTCTCCGGTGACGGCCAACATCACAACACGCCGTAACCGTCCTTCAGGTGCTAGAGCCGGCTTTAAATTACAAAACAAGCTACCTGGCTTGACTAAAGTGCAGTTATTTCCTCGTTGTTCAAAGAGTCTGCAAGTTCGTGTTTCATGGATATAGGATGTAGCTATAGGATTGTGGACATTGATGATGTTCAGCATGTCTTTATTCGATCCGCAGCAGAAAAAAAGTCTTTCAGCGGTGCATGCAGCTGTTGGTAAAGTTCTCTCCCTGATCCGAGCGAGTTTTTGTGCTACCAAATGCAGCGCTGCATGCAATAAACTCACATTCAGTCAGGCAAAGTAAAGGTCTCATTGCCTTGGATGTCAATCAAATTAATGAGGCTCTAGCCACAAATAAAATAATAGGCTATTTTATTATTTTAAGATTTTAGATGACAGGTTAATCATTTTTATTTTATATCTAAGTCAGTGAAATAATAGCTTTAATAAATAAAATATGTTCGTAAGAATGTGGTAGACGAGTGATTCTCTTCCAGAGACTGCTTTCTGGTTTTAAAATCCTTTTCAAAACTGTATCATTCAGAACTGTGTCATTTGTTTCATATTAAATGTAGTGTAGTTCACTTGTGGATGTCTGATAACTAGCACGCTTCCGCTGAGCCATCTGTGGTAGCTTAGCAACAGAGCCGTGACGTCAACACGCACAATCTGTTGGCACAGTTCAGCACTGGAATTCCAGGCTGAGAACGGTTTGTAATCGTGATGCACCGTTCCAGGCTCAGTGGAGAAACAACCATAACCGTACCGAAGTATTCTCAGAATGATTTGGTACAATAGTGGTAAAGCAGGCAGCTGTAGTGGATACTGTTTAATAATCAATTTAAATTATGTCACAAATAAATAAATATAAAGCGGCATTAACTCCCGCCCTCTCATGGTAGGTACGTACAGCCGTACGGCTGCAGGCGCCAATGCCCACACAAGTGAATGCTGCTCTCTCATTGGCTGGAGGTAATCGTCAATGTTATTTTCAGTCAAAACTCAATTCACACGGCATGATTTGACTCGCGGACAGCTTCAGATATTTAGCACGCCAAAATATCTCACAGGCATGGGCGACTCATTTGTGATTCTCTCAGATCGCGTCTTTGATAGGTCACACTGTGTGATTGTTACTCACGTGAACAAGCACCGATTTGCCTGTGATTTCAGGCATATGTCTGCGATTTCTCAAAACCTGTCGGCGAGTCAAAATCGGGGCTAAAATCACGCAGTCTGAACTCGGCATTAGGAACATATGCTTGTGTTATTGACTTCATTTTTTTCCTTTCTTGTTTTACATTCTTCTCTCTTGTTGACTTAGGACAGAGGTGTCAAACTCAATTCCTGGAGGGCCGAAGCCCTGCACAGTTTAGTTGCAACCCTGCTCCAACACACTTACCTGTAGGTTTCAAACAAGCCGGAAGGACTCAATTAGTTTGATCAGGTGTGTTTAATTAGGGTTGGAACTAAACTGTGCAGAGCTGCGGCCCTTTTGGAACTGAGTTTGACACCTGTGACTTAGGATGTGTTCACACCTTGAAAGTCTGAATTGATTAAACCAAAGTTTGCTGCTATTGCTATGTTTGAATTTGATTTGATATTTGAATTATTGCTTATTTCCACTTGGCTGTACATTTTGGTTGACGCATCAATTTTGATTTCCACTATCAGAAATACCAAAATTAGCAAACCATACTGTACCACATTTTTTTGGACACGTTTTTTTAAAGGGGACCTGTTATGCCCCTTTTTACAAGATGCAAAATAAGTCTCTGATGTCGCTAGAGTATCTATGGAAAGTTTCAGCTTAAAATACAACACAAATAATGTTTTCTAACTCTTTGAAACTACCACTTTTAGACTTTTATCCTAATTGTGCCATGTTGGTGACTGTCGCTTTCAATTCAAATGAGATTGTGCTCCTTTCAAAAGAGGGCGGAGCTACAAATGCCCGTGTGTCAGCATAGTGGCAGATTCAAAAACAAGACTGACGTCCTATGCTAATGAGGAGAGATCATCATCAATGGGCGGGGCTTTCCTGCTCTGATGACATGTACAAAAGGAGAATGTCAAAGTGTGTCTACAGACTCTTTTATAATCATGTGTGATTATAAAAAATGAAATGTATATGTGGTTACCATTTAAATCTGGTTATATTCACAGACTGTTGCCACACAACTGTGTTCAGCTGTGATTTCTGCATAATAGGTCCCCTTTAACGCAGTGATTTGACCGTCTGCTCTGCATATTTTGTATGTTTCTCTTACTGTTCCAGAAGTTTGTTCAATTCAACTCAATTTAATTCGTAAGTGCTCTGCAAAATGGACAAACAGTCAAATCACAGTTTGAAAGCATGGTCAGTTCAAAGGGTATCATACCGAAGACCCTTCTCACCTCTGTAATACTTAAAGAAGATGCAAACAGTAGTGTAACGCAATAATAAAAAAAGCAAACTTCAAGTTCAGCCGATTTCTACTGTGCAGGGATTAGAGAGTAGTGAGCACTATATACTGTAGCAGTGGTCCCCAACCTCCGGTTACATTTTGATCACTTGAGCACCCAAATTTAACCCACAAGCAGCAAAATGAGTAAGAAACAGACGTCTTTGGACAGTTTTTTTGCTAAGGGGAAAAAGCTTGATTCGGGAATGACTCGCAAACTGCCAAAGAATGGATCCGCAACCCATTTGTCAACAAATCAGGTGACTCCAGCATGTCTGTGCAAGAAGTCTGTTTGTTCTTCATTGTCCACTGCATCACTTTTTTTCACCTTTATTAATAATATAGGGGGTCACACACTAGAAGCGGCACTCTGCGGCACGCAGTGTAGCGCCACGCAATGCCATGCATTTCAGAATTCTAAACCTTTCTATCAGGGTACACACACCGGCGCCGCAAGTTGGCAGCTGTCCGAGCCACAACTCAGGACTCTTTTCATATTTCTGCTGCGTTTCATGTTTAATTATGTATCAGTATCATGCCAATGTGCGCATCTGGTGTGCGATACTTTTAACTGTCATGTGCCCGCCGTGTCACCGCACCGAGTGACGCATCTGGTGTGTGACCTGCTTTTCACAACTATTTGGCCGTTTAAAGAAACTTCTCACACTCAGCTGCCGTGACATTTTTGCAACTGTACGCAGCGGTGATAAAGAGAAGACAAAAGAAGACAATTGCTTATTAATAAGGGCACTAGCCATCAGCTGGACAGGAGTCCGAATTACAGTTAGCTAAAAATTACAATAGATCACCCTCAGCATAATCCATCAAAATGACCGGTCAACTTCAGATTTTTCCGTCACTGCTAAAAAAAATCTGTCAATGACGGAAAATATTCGGTTAACGTGACCTCTGTCTAGCACCCCCTGGGCCGTAGTAAAATTGTTGAGCGTTGACTGGTCCGCTGTGATAAAAAGTTAGGGACCACCACTACTATATAGGAAACATTTAGTTCTGAACACAATAGTTTCTGGTGCGCTTCTCTAACAAGCTGGTTAGTAGGTGTGTTAAACAAAATTTAAAGAAAACCTTGATTTTTTGGGGCAGTTTATTTCAAAATAACAGTGGCACAGTGTTTAATTTAATTTTTTCTTTCTTTTTTTGTGGGGTCAAACAAACTTCTACAAGTGTGAACACATCCTTCTCACGTTACTGAAAACTGTGCAGTGTTTATAAAATGATGACCAGAACAACGAGAAAGAGAAAGTTCAGAAGAAATGCATCATAATTTATCTGAGTGAAAGTGCTGGAATTGTGCATTCTTGTGGGCCATCCTGCAAATTTGCATCACTCCGGTGTCATTGACAACAAAATAAAATAAAATCAGCAGGATATATCCATTTCCAAAAGTTCATCAATATAATCTTCACAACTTTTATGAAGTTAAATCAAAGTACTTCACCAGAAATACAGTAGGCTATGAACAAACTACATCACTGGCAGGACGTTTCAACAAATCACCAACGAGTATTAATCAAAAAAGTTGAGTTTTAATAGAAATTTACTGGAGAATAACAGTAAAACATCATATCAATACATCCATCATTATCACAGCACTTATATAGTATCGAAATAATACCAAAAGGCATTTATTAGCAAATTTTCCTAAATCTGATGATGCCACCTGAGAGGTTAGATGTGTGTGTTGAGTAACATAATTATATTTATGCTCATGAAATAATCTGCTGTTTGAAATTGAAATCTTGTCATCATATTTGTCATCATAATTCCCTCTGTCAAACACATAAACTTTTAATATCAGAACATGGACAGATTTATTGGTGCTTGAGTTGCTCTTTTTTGTAATATTTTTGCAGCTGGTCAGCGTTTGTATTCCACAGAAGAAGGAAAATCGAATGCGTTTGGAAAGTGAATTGAAGTTAGCCTAAATGTATTTATTTCAAGTTCTTGAAATCTTTTATTATAAGCATTTTTTACTATTTGTTTTTACATTTTGTTCATTATAAAAGAATTTTAGATTTGCCCTTTCAGGTTGCTGTTTTTGCAAAACTCCGGTTTCCTTTTATACAGTTTTGAATAAAAATCAAATATGATCTCTCTGTGTGTTCAGACTCGACTTTTTTACGTCCTTGAGTTAGTTAAACTGTTAAAATGTTTAAAAACGTGTTGTAAATACATCATCTGTTGAAGACTTGTGCTTTATGTCACGACTGAAAACAAAAAAATGAATGATGATTTGATCAATGCGTTTCATCTGTTCTCCGGTACTTGCTGACTGTTTGTAAATTCAAGACTGCATTTCCTAATGTAAAACTATGTACACACAATTTCTGATTATTAAAAGCCTCTGCATCGAGGACTTCCTCTGTTTAAAGTGTTAAAATCACTTTTTAAAAACAAAAGTCTATTATAATCAACAGTGGACATTTTGATAGTGTTTCACAAGATGAACAAGACTGAAGATGAGTCTTTTTATTACCTGTGCTAATTTGAGGGTTAACTTCTGGAAATTGTGGGGAACTGATAAGTACCGTCAGAGAGAGCAAGTACACGCAAAAGCAGATGAAGAGAGTGCGAGAAAGGCCTCAGTCAAACCTCTGCAGCTTGCCGGTGATGGCTGATCTCGCTTCTCCGTTCCGTTTTGACACAAAAATACGCCTTCAAATTTAGGGGGGCCAGAGGGGCGGCCAAGCTTGTTGACAGGGGGCACTGGTCCCCCCGGGACCGCCACTGAATTTATTATTATAGTATACAACAAGGCGAGGCAGTGGCGCAGTAGGTTGTGCTGTTGCCTCACAGCAAGAAGGTCGCTGGTTCGAACCTCGGCTCAGTTGGCGTTTCTGTGTGGAGTTTGCATGTTCACCCTGCCTTCGCGTGGGTTTCCTCCGGGTGCTCCGGTTTCCCCCACAGTCCAAAGACATGCGGTACAGGTGAATTGGGTAGGCTAAATTGTCCTTAGTGTGTGTGTGTGTAGATGTTTCCCAGAGATGGGTTGCGGCTGGAAGGGCAACCGCTGCGTAAAAACTTGCTGGATAAGTTGGCGGTTCATTCCGCTGTGGTGACCCCGGATTAATAAAAGGGACTAAGCCGACAAGAAAATGAATAAATGAATGAGTATACAACAAAGCATATGTGGTCAGAACAAAAAAAAAAAACAAGTAGTTGAAGTATTAAGCGTTTCTCCCAAAGCCCATTAAAGCAAAATGCTAGCAAGCATTCATTGCTCCGCTCATGCCCCGCCTCTTTTCCCCTTGTTTGGTTACCCGCAGTTGGTGTGATGGCGCTATAACAAAATGGCGATGGTTAGCCACGCCTACTTGTAGCTTCATTTGCACTCTTCAGAAACCCATAGGTGACGTCACGCATACTATGTCCATATCTTTTACAGTCTATGTGTTCCACACAATCCATTTGTGTTGAGATAACATTAAGGAATTAAGTTAACTTTTTAGTTTTTACAAATTTAAGTTGATTGAACATAAAACATTTAAGCTGTCCCAAAAAACTAAAGAATTGAGTTGTTTCAGCTCAGTAGTTTCAACAAAAAGCAAACATAATTTTTTTAATGTGTGGAAACAGTTACAGTACGAGCTCTCAAAATGATTCAGCTAGGCTGTAAAGAATATGTAAACTATATTTTCAAAAGCATCCTCATTGTTATTGTTCATTCTTCAAATCCTACAAATTGACTGAACTACACTGAAAAAAAACTGAACTACACTGTTCCAGTTACTATGACCATTTATGTGAAGCTGCTTTGACACAATCTACATTGTAAAAGCGCTATACAAATAAAGCTGAATTGAATTGACATAAAATGCATTGCATTATTTCTGACAGAATATCAAACTGATATAAAAAGATGCATGAAATAGATCAGCACAGCAACCCTCTGTCAAACAGCTGTGTGTTTTTGATGTGGAGAGAGCGTGGTAGTGTAAAAGTGAAGTGTTGTTCTCTCTCTCTGTGTGTGTGTGTGTGTGTGTGTGTGTCTCAGGTGAGTGGTTTGGCTGTAATGGGCGTAACTCACACCAGCACATGAGCTCAGGGGTCACGACCTCTTCTTTCAACACATGAATGAGACATTTATTCACTCCGGCCACAAAGAGCAGCTTCTCCTGAGTCTTTATTCTTCACACCGGCCTGGCGAGAGCCACTGAAATCATCTCAAGATGTGAGAATTTTGAAAACACTCAAATACTAAATACATGTATTTGATATACGAATTACAGTTGAAGTCAGAATTATTAAGCGCCCTTAATTACTAGCCCTGGTTTTTTTTTTCACCCAATTTCTGTTTAACGGAGAGAAGATTTTTTTCTGCACATTCCAGATCATAATAGTTTAAATGACTCATTTCTATTAACTGATTCATTTCATCTTTGCCATGATGACAGTAAATAATATTTGGCTAGATATTTTTCAACACACTTCTATACAGCTTAAAGTGACATTTAAAGGCTTCACTAGGTTAATTAGGTTAACTAGGCAGGTTAGGGTAATTAGGCAAGTTATTGTATAACGATGATTTGTTCTGTAGACTCAAAAAAATAGCTTAAAGGGGCTAATAATTTTGACCTTAAAATGGTGTTTGAAAAATGAAAAGCTTTTTTTATTCTAGCCGAAATAAAACAAATAAAACTTTCTCCAGCAGAAAAAAATAATATCAGACATGCTCTGAACATTTCTTTGCTCTGTTAAACATAATTTGTGAAATATTTAAAAAAAGAAATAAAAAATCAAAGGGGGGCTAATAATTCTGACTTTAACTGTATATGATCCTAAACAACCAGAGCTGTAAATATATAGATTTGCATCAAATATAGATGTAAAATATTTATTGCTGTGTAAAATATGCATTAATTTCTCTCAATATTTACGATCTAAAAAGATGGAATATTGTATTTTGACCTATTATTATTAAATGCATGCTCTTGAGTATATAAATGGTTGATGCGTTGAATCAAAATGTCAATTTTTTACTTATTTTTTATTAAAAAAAAAAAAAGCAAACCCTGGCCCTCTAATGCTTATATGGTACCATGGTTCAGAAATGTTGTATACTGTGGCAGGGCTACACTTATACAGTATGTACTAGCATATTTGAGTAGAATGTAAGGTACTGTACTTCAGAATTAACTTGGTATTTCATATTACTATAATGGTTTATGGGGGGTATTTACAAAGTTCATTCATACACATTTTTTCTACTAAAATTCCATGACTTTTCCATTATTTTTCCAAGACTTTCAAGTAAATTTTTATGACCTAATGTTTCATGCAATGTCTACTTATATGTGGCAAAAGAAAAACTATCCGCTTGTTAAGTGGTGACGTGTTTGTGACGTTGTAATACTGTTTCCGGGTCCAAGCCGCCATTCACTTGAGTGGAGAAATCATTCGTTCGTGATAAATTTTTATTAAAATCGCACATTAAAGTTAATTTTATATAAAGTCATAGTGTACACAACAAGCTCTGGGCTTGCTGCATAACAAAAAACTAAATTTTAACAATTTATAAAACAATGAATTACTTTCTGGCCATCGGATATTAGGCATAGACATATATATTGCGATGGTGACTTTCGAAAGTATTAAATCACTTTGTAAACGTTTATTATTACCATTTCAAGAATCTCCCCATTCAGTTGAATAGAGCGCTTGGACCCGGAAGCCGCTCCGCGTGACCTCACACTTAACAAGCGGATAGCTACAAACTACAGCATATAAACACGCCACAATTTATTTAGTTAAAATTTATATTAATTCATCCTCTTTTCAGCTTAGTCCCTTTATGAATCTGGGGTCGCCACAGTGGAAGGAACCACCAACTTTTCCAGCGTATGTTTTACACAGCGGATGCTCTTCCAGCTGCAACCCATCACTGGGAAACATCCATACACATTCATACACGCAGACAATATAACCTACCCAATTCACCTATACTATATATCTTTGGACTGTGGGGTAAACCAGAGCACTAGGAGGAAACCCACAGCAACACAGGGACTCCACACAAAAATGCCAACTGATCCACCTGAGGCTCGAACCAGCAGCATTCTTGCTGTGAGGCACCCACTGCGCCACCGTGATGCCAAATTTATCTCTATGTAAAATGTATCTTGATAAAGCTTACACCGCACTAATAACGTGAGAGTATGCGATTGGCCAAAGACAGAAGGTCAAGACAACTAACCTATATTCAAGTACACAGATATCTGTTTTCCATGACTTTTCCAAAACTTTGAGGGTTTTTCTGTCTTCACATGGATGAATATCATTTATTATTACCAAAAACATAAAGTATAATTAAAAGTAAATTGAGCAAATTTGTTATTTGAGAGGTGTTTATCAAACTGGTAGCCCTCCACATTAATCGGTACACAAGAAGTAGCTCTCAGTTTCATAAAGGTTGGTGACCCCTGATGTAGACATTGCATGAAACATTAGGTCATAAAAATTTACTTGAAAGTCTTAGAAAAATCATAAAAAAGTCATGGAATTTTAGTAGTAAAGATGTAAGATGTGTAAGAATGAACCCTGTAAATTACCCCTTAAACCATTATAGTAATATGAAATACCAAGTTAATTCTGAAGTATATATATATATATATATATATATATATATATATATATATATATATATATATATATATATATATATATATATATATATATATACTACACACACACACACACACACACACACACACAAACACACACACACACACACACACACACACATATATATATATATATATATATATATATATATATATATATATATATATATATATATATAAATTAATGCATTTTTTTCTTTAATTAATATCAATGAACAAGATAACAATGTGACAAGCTACACTATTTATTTGATAGAGGTAAAGTTGGTTTTATATTCGCACATTCGTTCATTTAGAAGTCTCTGTATTGTCACTTTAAATATTCGATCGAAATTAGCATGCAAGTGTGACTTGAAAACAACATTAACACTGTTTATTTGACTGTGTACAACAATGTTGTAATTTGATAGTCATTGGCTGCTAATTTAATTTAGCTACTTAGAGTTTGCAAATAATACTTTGATAAAATTATATTATTAAGGGGAAAGTTTCAATATCCGAATATAAAACCAACTTTACCTCTATATTTTTTGGCTACCACCATAAACCATTATATCAATATTGCATAACATAGGCTAGCTAGCCTATATAGCAATAACTGTTATTAGCTAACTCAAGCTAACTGTTGTTTTACAGTACATTCACAAATTATTATTTTATTTATTATTTACCTTACCCCTCCTCAAAACTAACTTAAGTAGGTGAGTCAGGTTAGTCCGGTAGCCGCCGGTAGTCGGTGTCGTGAGTTCCCGCGTGCGCGCGCCCGTACTGGAGCTGCTGATGATGATGTTGACGAGCTGAACTCATTTAATGTTGAACTGACACATCATTCAGACGGACTCACGGACACCAAGCAGCTTTACAACAACTCGCGGACACTTTCACCTCTCAGCCGGTAAGAATACAGTCACCGGGTGCTTTTTGAAGCGGGGGAAGTGATCGGATGTGTCTCCGTAATATCAGCTCTTTTCTGACAAAACTGCGATTGATTTCTGTGAAGCTGAGCCTTAAATTTGTCCGTCTTGAGGGCGATTCGCCAGACTACGTTAGCATTTTGAGTACAACTTTACAGTTTTGCTGACGTTTATCATGGTGCATGTTCGCCGAAGAAAGTTGCTTGTGTTTATTTAACTTGGGGGTTTTTACATTGAGGTAAAGTTGGTTTTATAGTCGCACATTCCTTCATTTAACGTTCCCTATATTATTTACCACGCCAATTTGAATATAGGGTCTGAATTCACATGTAAATATGACTTGAAAACAACATTAGCACTATTTTGACTGTGAACAATGTACTTTTGATATTTATTGGCTGCTAATATGATTTCACTATTTATAATTTGCAAATCATACTTTTCTGAAATTAAATTATTAAGGAGAAAGTCTAAATGTGCGAATGTAAAACCGACTTTACCTCAATGGTATTTACAACAATCTAGTCGAGAAGAAGCTTTGAAGTATTGGATTTTTATGGTATCTTAAGATAAAAACGAATGTGATAACTATTTTTGATATGTATACACGTTTTCACTTTTCACTTGTAATGTATTTAGCCTTTTTTAGCAACATGGTTCATGTGCTGTTGAAATAGAGAAACGTAGGAATCCATATAGCTTATTTTTGGAAGTATACCATGGTAGATGGCATTGTTTGAATTGCCTTGTAGAGTGTCACATAATTGATGTATGTGACATGTATATAGCCTGCCATGTGTAAATAAAATTGGAGCTCTATGGTGTTAACATCTGATTATGTATTTTATAAATCATTTATCATAAATAGTTTTTCTTAGGAGTTACTTTACTTTAGTAACTCAGAATTTAAGCGTCAATGTAAGCTTAATTGTTTTATATGACAGTTTGCACTTGAAGATTTTAAAGTTACACTTTATAATAAGTTAAAACTCAGACTTTCCCTGTCTGATTTCAAACAAGTTTCTCATATACCTCTTTCATCGGTCAGCCAAAAAATAATACACTTCCCAAGTGGGACATCATTGGTTGAGTCAGTAAACTGGGAATGAGCAATTCCAGCGTTATGGATGCGAGTAAAAACTTTAAACATAAGTTCACATAGAAAGTATATGTTAACATTTATAATTCAACATCTGTTTATATTTTCCAAAACAACTGCCCGCAGAGATATGGGACCAGAAAAATATCAATCTGCAAACGATGTTTTGTACTTTAATTGAGGAAAATAAACATGCGTTATGGATGTGACCGAGTTTGCAGTATACAACATACTTCGTTGAAATTTTGTGAATTAAACTGCACAACCTAAAAGAAATATGCTACTCAAAAGGATAAAAGATGTCTCTCTGTAGAACAAAGATGATTGACTTTATTTTACTTGACATTTTTGCATTTCTGAGGAAAAAGTGTTGTTATGGATGTGACCAATGTGTAATTGCCACTTGCGTCACTTTGGTAAATAAAATATAATTGTTCGAAAACATTGACAGATACATTTTTGAGTATTTCTAAAATACTGTAAAATACAAGCCTACACAAAAAACCTAGAAAACGGTTTCCATATTTTGGTGAATACTTAATCTTTTTCTTGGCAGGGTTGTCATTTGCATGGATTTGCTTGAATATTATTACTTGACAATTTAAAATCAGAAATGTGAAGCTTATAATTTAGTTTTTTACATTCTTCTAACTTGTGTGTGATCTGATAATAATAATTGCATTTAGTGTCGTTTTAAGGTTTATGATGTTGCATTAAAGTGACAATGTTTAATATCATTGATATAATTTTACATGAATTGTCGTTTGGCAAAGAAGGTTGCTTGTGTTTATTTAACTTGGAGGTTATTTACTATAATCTACAGTCCGGTAGAAGCTTTAAAAGACTGGATGTTTCTGATATCGTAACATAAAAATGAGTATATGTGTTTGTGATATATACACGTCTCCACTTTTCACTGTTATTGTATTTAAACTTTTTTTTTCAGCAACATGGTTTATGTGGTGTTAAAATAGAGTTAAACCTACCGTCAAATTAACCATATTTTTCTAACGTACCATGGGTGATTGCTATGTTTAAATTGCCTTGTCGAGTGTCACATTACTGACCATAAATAATCTTAATTTGAGATTAATGTGTGATTGATTGTTCGTTTTATATGAAACTGTAAAACTTTAAGTTTCCACTTTATAATAAGCTAAAAAGTAGACTTTTGTATCAGATTTATTGGAAGAATTGGATTATTTCCACTTTATACTGTTATCGACTTTTTTTTTTAGCAACATGGTTCTGTTGTGCTGTTGAAAAAAGAGAAAATCAATTTACCATATTTTCTAACGCACCATTGGTCATTGGCATTGTTTAAATTGCCTTGTGTAGAGTGTCACATAATTGACCATATATGTAATATGTAAATAGTCAGTGCCATGTGTAAATAAGTCAGAACTCTATGGTGTTAACATCTGATTATGTATTCATTCATCATAGTACTTTTATAGGAGTTAATTTAAGATTAATGTTTTACATATGACAGTTTGCACTGCAAGATTTTAAAGTTACACTTTATAATAACTTAAAAAGCAGACTTCCCCTGTCTGATTTCAAACAAGTTTCCATGAACATCTTTTATTGGTCAGCCAAAAATTAATACACTTCCCAAGTGGGACGTCATTGGTTGAGTCAGTAAACTGTGAATATCATTACTTGAGAATTTAAAATCAGAAATGTGAATTTTGTTTCTTACATTATTCTAACTTGGGTGTGATCTGACAATGTTAGCCTTTTGGTTGATTTAATTGTCATTTAAGGTTTATGATGTTGCATTATACTGACAAAGTTTAATATCATTGATATTTTACATGAAACATTGTTCGCTGAAGGTTGCTTGTGTTTTTTTTTTTAATTTAGGGGTTATTTACTACAATCTACAGTCCAGTGGAAGCTTTGAAGTATTGGATTTTTCTGATATCTTAAGATAAAAATGAGTATAGTGTATTTGTGATATGTATACACGTTTCCACTTTTCACTGTTAATGTATTTAAACTTTTTTTTAGCAACATGGTTTATGTGGTGTTAGAGTTAAATCTACTATTAAATTTACCATATTTTCCAATGTACCATGGGTCATTGGCATTGTTTGAAATGTCTTGTCGAGTGTCACATAATTGACCATATATGTAATGTAAACAGTAAGTGCCATTGTGTTAATAAATCAAAGCTCTTTAGTGTTAACATCTGATTGTGTATTTATTCATCTTGCTACTTTTTTAGGAGTTATTTTAAGATTAATGTAAGATCGGCTTGTTTGTTTTATATGACACTGAATAAAATTTCAATAAATGAATATAAATTTTAATAAATGAAAATAAATAAATCAATGTAAATAAATTAAAAATAAATGAAAGCTTATGAATATTTTTTAAACAAATGAATTTAAAACAAATTAATAAATTTATTTAAAATGATCTTTTTAATGAATTAATATAAATAAATTAAATTAAAAATCAATAAATAAATGAATAAATAAATAAGTGGTATTTGTCTAATGTAAATCTAAGTTACATAATAGCTAAGTATTTCCCTTTTACTTTTGTCACTGCATGATTTTAAAGTTACACATTATAATAATTTAAAAACAGACATTTTCTTTCTGATTTCAAACACGTTTCCCATAAACTCCTTTTATTGGTCAGCCAAAAAATAATACACTTCCCAAGTGGGATGTCGTTGGTGGAGTCAGTAAGCTGGGAATATCATTACTTGGGAATTTAAAATCAGAAATGTGAAGCTTATAATTTAGTTTCTTACATTCTTCTAACTTGTGTGTGTGTGGGTTCTGACAATGTAAAGCTTTTTATTGTTTTTAATGTAATTTTAAGGTCTATGATGATTTATTAAGTGACAACGTTTTATATCAATGATATAATTACATTAAGCATCATGATACTAATTTTATTATTTTAATTTCCATTATCTGAAGCTGTGAGTCAGTTCGAATAATACATTTACAGTCATTTTAGGCTTTACTGAGTTGCATTGAGTTTTACAAAAATAGATAAAGATTTAAAGACAATGTAACCATGTACTTTGGAGTTGTCAGTTATTGTTTAAGAAACTACAAAATTGAAGCACTGAATATTTCAACATTTACAGACAGGCTCTGTTTACTTTAATTATAATTACCTCATGTTGATTAAAAAAAAAAGATTGTGTGGCAATCAGCATAATGCTGTCAATTGAGCTGAACTTGTACTGAAACCAGAATATTCCTTTAACAAAGTGGATCGGTTTGCACTGCTGATTTTGTCATGATATATCGTGTTCAGGACACGTTTGGTGGGAATATGATACAGCAACAGAAACTTTTAACTGCTCTGATAAGGAGTTAATCTTGATCGCCTCTACTCTTTCAGCACTTAGAGAGTAATCCCAACAGGAGCATTGTTTCTCTTGGGATAATAGGTGAATTGGACTGTTTGTGTCCATTAGACACTTGATTTTTGACTTTTATGAACCATCTGGTCCAAGAACACAGAAACAAGTGTAGACTCGAGCGTGGTTCATACTGTCAGCAGTATAGCAGTGCATTTGGTTTTGGTTGCTTCACATGTAGTGCTCTTTAATGGTTTTGATTATGATTAATTTGGGTATTAGGGATACAACAGTTATAGATTTTGGTTGTGCGATTATAGTCTGTTGAATAATCACGGTTATCACGATTATTATGCATTCATTAATTTCAAAACACTGCTAGTTTAGAAAAATCACATGAAAACTCCTTAAATTTTAAAATGTTATTTATTGCTGCTCAGTAACCAAATAATAGGACACAAAATAATAATAAAAAACAAACAAAAGTCCATTTCTCTTTGAACTTAAAAATAAGTAGAAAAAAAAAGTTTTGTCATTTAAACATAAATAATAAATTTACACTGAAAATAAATAAAATAGTCAGTAAATAAAAAAATTAAAATAAATAAGTTTAAAATAAATAAAAATAATTCATTAATTTTAAATAAATAAAATAAAATTATGTACAATAAATAAATAAAATGTAAATAAATTAACATAAATTAACATAAATTACAATTAATTAATTAATTAAATGTAAATAAATTAAAAATAATTAAAAACATATAAATATTTTTTTTAATATATGAATTAAAAAAATAATAAATTTTTTATGAATTAATGTAAATAAATAAAATTAAAATAAATAAATTAAATAAAAAATCAATAAATGAATAAATAAATAAGTGGTATTTGTCTAATGTAAATCTAAGTTACATAATAGCTAAGTATTTCCCTTTTACAGTGAAGAAATGTATTCAAAGGCTGCTGAACCTTTTAATCAACTATATAACAAAATGTTTTTTTTTTTTTTTTTCATTTTGTATTTTTTTCCTTAGTGTAGGGTGCTCGCAGCATTTTGTCATGGTGTACAGTACAAGCTTGGCACTTGGTTGGCATTACTTTAAGTTGCAGCAGTTTTGTTCCATGCAGAAGCACATTTAAGCGAATTAAAGCGCGATTAATAGTGAAATCGGTTAATCTTTGCATCCCCATTGGGTATTGTACAATATATGGTATAGTGGATTTAGGGATGTGACATATTTTTATGGCAAGATGTACAGATAACAGTGATGTTTTAGTATTTCAGTCATTTGCAATAGCAGAATTTCCATTTCCAAGATTTACCTTTTACTTTAGGTTTATTTCTGTTTCAGGGAATGATTTTTAAACAGTAGGGTATATTTGCATGACAATAAAGTACAAATTTGTCTTTGTCTTTTTTAAATGATTTGCATACAGATGAAAATGGTGTCTAAACTGTATTTAAACTGATGTGAAAACAGCTGAAAATGCTGTAGTCCTCTGAGAGAGTGAGCAAATAATATACACGCAGCAGATACAGTATAAATATAGATGTGTGTATTTTCTGATATTGGTGAGTTGATCTGTGTAAATTACAAAAGTTGCTAGGGCTTCAATTAACAGTAATTTAACTGCAATTATCTAATAATTAAATTAATTATTAGATTAAAAATAAATTAAAGATCAAGATTTAAAAACATTTAAACATACAAACATAAACACTATACTGTACAACATATTAGAACTGCACATAATATTGTTTCAGCAGCAATATCATAATCATTTGCAGTAGTTGCATCGCAGCAATGTTGAGTCTGGATTCTAGTTTATTTTTTTGTATGTGTTTTTGAGACATGAGGATTTTGAAAAGATTCAAACATAAAAAAATGTACAATTTCTAACTTTATTAATGATGATTTTTATTGAATTATTTTATCAAAGACTACGCAGTATTATTTTACATGCGATTACTGTACCTGAATGCAGTTAGCCTCCATAAAACACTTTTCATTTCTATTTTTTCTCTACTATATTCTTCTATGATTGTAGATTTTTGTATTTTATGCTTAATTCATTCTCCTACAGAATCATCCCAATCAATCTAAAATTTTAATTCTTTCCAATTAAACATATTGTCATTCATCTGGTCATATTGTATTCCTATCGCAATATATATTGCAAAAAAAGCAAGATGTTCGTTTTTTTTTTTTTTTTTTTTTTTTTTTTTTTTTTTTGTCGTGCAGCCATCAACACTTTTACACATGAGTCTAACAACAATTTATTAAATCTGTTTTATCTTTCTGCATTGTAGCTTGGTACGGTAATCTGAGTGTGTCAAACAAGGGGGAGGTGTTGCAGGGACAAAATGATGTATTGTATGTTACGGGGTAATATTTTGTTAATTTGTACATGGAACTAGGCTTGGGCGGTATCCAAATTTTAATACCGTCAAACCTCCTCCCTATTTTACCCTGGTATCCGGTATTACTGTGCATGATTAAAAAAATGATGACATAAGGCTCAGATAGCATCATCAAACCATTCAGAAACCATTCAGAATACCGTATAAGCAACCTTAGGTTCGCGGTCACCTGTTTGTCTTGTTCGTATTAGAGAGAGAGAGAGGGAGAGAGAGACGCAAAGCACTATGCTCTGTCATTCACACACACACACGCACACAGAGCGTGCTCGCTCGCTCAGGAGCTCCTTTTTAAATTACACCAGAGTTACCGACCGCCCCTGCCCTGCGCTTTATTCGGAAACCCATTCCCGCACCGCAAGAAATCTGGTTGGCTCCCTTGATACAGCAGCGGGAATGCAGACCTCTAGTTCGTATTAACCACGTCTTCCTTCTTGTTCGGTCGAAATTGGAAATGCTGGTCACTTGGTGCGCGAGTGCGTGACTCGCCACCTTACCTCCCTCTCCCGCTCTCTCTCCACACTGTCCCGTGATGACAATTTGTAGGCATTAAATAAATAATTGTAATATTTAATACTTGTCTCCTATTTAAGTGCATTGTTTTTTATGACGGGATAACGGTATTGAACCTGACACGGTTGCTATTTTTAGATCCCGCGGTATACCATGTTACCGTATTACTGCCCAAGCCTACATGAAACTTCGCCTGTGTTACGGCACCTTGCTGCAATTTTAGTTTCCCTAAACAGTATAACAAAGTGAGTCTGAGTCTAAACCACCTCAAGCAAGTGTAAAATCTTTTTTTTTTAATTTTGAATTTAGTGAATTTAGTTTTAATTATATTATTATAATATTATAGTTCTTAGATCAGATGTGGTTGCAGCCGGACGTTAATGAAAATATATATAGCCATATATGAACACGTATAAAATCCAAATATGAACTTGTCATATATGTCATGCATATATTTTTCATAAATCAGATTTAGGCCCCATCCCAATTCTACCCCTTAGCCCTTAGCCCTTCCCCTTCCCCTCGATTTGCGCTTGCCAGTAAGAGGTAGTGGTGTCCCAACTCTCTTTAGCTTGAAGGCTAAGGGCAAGGGGTATACACCCCTTCAAACGAAGATTTTTCTGGACCACACTTAAAAATAAAGGGGTAAGAAAAAGTTCCCAGAATACCCCAGCAACAGCTGCACCCAGAAGTAAGGAGATCCACAAATTAGTATTTTTTTTGTTGTTGTCATTATTATGAATTTTTACAACAAACAAACACGTTTTAATATATTCATATAATTCATAATACATTCATATTTCATGTTTTACTGTCATGCTTTTTAAAAACAAAACGCTAAAATAAAAACCGCTAAATTTCGGGATCTATTACCGATCTATAATCCCTAATAATAACTCCCGTACAGCAGTCCCACAACATTCTGACACTCGATGACACTGGAATACCCTGTCAGAAAAGTCTAGTGGCTTTCAATGAGCTTTTTACAGTGTCTGCTTACTGTGTTAAATGCTCAGTATTATAATTATTATTGCCACATTAGATCATTATGATAACATAGTATTGACCTTATTCTAAAATGCGGAAGTGCGCCTGTTTTTGCGATTGTCTTAGAACTTCCGTTTCAGTCGCCTATGGGAGAAATGACTAGGAATAATAAACTGCAAAAATGGTCAAACTACTTGCTCTACAAACAAATTTTTGCATGACTATACTGACCAAGTAGAATAATATAACAAGAAAATATCAAATTGCAACATCAAGCAGCGAAACGAGCAGTTTTTATTGTCTAATAATGAATGGAAGTGAATGAGACCGGAGGTCTCGTGCCAAAAAGATTCAAATGGCAGCGCCCACTCGTCTGCGAAGAATAAGGTCAATATGCCTTCAGTGATTTCCTGAAGATAAATACCAAAAAATTACGCAACTGGAATCACTCCAGCAGTCGTGATCATCTGATCTCATTTAAAGCAAGAAATCACGAGGACATATGATGACGTGTGGAGGTACTGTAGTGCTGTCTCAATTCTTTGGGGTAAATTTTGAAGCCCTTACCCTTCACCCTCGGTTCTAAGGGCTAAGGGAAAGGGGAAGAGGTAGGGGTACAAAAATAGAATTGGGATTGGGCCTTAGTCATCAAATATACAGAATAGACAGGCTTCAAATGTAGTCTTTCTTTCCTGTCTATTTGGACTATATTGTTAGACGTGTAGTAGATTTTCATTGCCAGGTTTATTCTAGCCAAGGTGTCAGTAGCTATGTTTCCATCCAAAAATGCGAATGAACTTTATGTGCAAAACTGGATTATCGCATAAAAGTTGTGTGAATGAAGCAAGGTTTCCATCCAACGAGTCAAAGCGAACATAATCGTCACTTCCTGATTAACTGGCGCCAAATATCAACAGTAGAAACTGCAGTAGAGAAGCTGCATCAATCTTTTCTAAATAAATGCGCCTCAGAAGACAATCCTGACAAGCAGTGAGCGCGCAGTGGCGTTTGAAGGTGTCAGACACAGAGGACAGGCACTCTTGATTCTGAAGGTCATTAATAATATAATAACATCAATACTGAAATGGTAAGGCGTTTTATAATGACCAAAACAACATTTCAGATGTTTTATAATGTGCTCAGCCTGACGTTTTATCCATTCACACACATTTTAAGCATCACATGATCTCTTTTAACAAAATCACATGACCTTTTTTAATGTGCATGCTGGAGTTTGTGCGGTAAAAGTGTTTCCATCGTAGTTTATGCACATCTTTTCTTATCGAATAAAAAGTTTAGCCTACCCAGTTAGGCGCATACGTTTTTTATGCGCATTTTCAAAATTTATGCGCATCATGGCGTTTCCATCAACTGTTTATTTTATGCGCATTTGCACAATGAGCATACAATAGGTGGATGGAAACATAGCTACTGTTTGGATGACTATTAGACATCTTTTAAATGTAACATTTCTTGGTGAGTTCAATCTTACTCATTGAATTTAAAGAGATGGTACACCTCAAAATAAAAATGTGGACCCTTGCTGTTACTATTCCTGTCCTCTTGGCCATTCTGATGTATTCTGTGACATGCACATGTTAACAAATTGATCAACTGATTCAAGACGTGTTGTAGATTTTCATCGCCAAGTTTGTTTTAGTCAAGGCGTTGGTGTTTAAATGGCTATTAGACATCTTTTAAACGCAAATTTTTTGTCGAGTGCAACCTTACTCATTAAATTTAAAGGGGTAGTACACCCCAAAATGAAAACTTGGACCCTTGCTCTTACTATCCCTGTACTCTTGGCTATTCTGATGTATTCTGTGACATGCACATGTTAACAAATTGATCATTCGATTCAAGTACTTAGAGAATAAAGTTCTGTATTTGGCGATGCACGCAAGACAACATTATAGTTTATCAGGGCCAATCGGTAGCAACAAATGAGCAATTTCTCACTGAATTTAGTCACACTGACAGGAAATAAAAGTTGCAAACTAGGACAATTTACTCCCAATCTGGAGCTCTGACACAGAAAAGCTGCTTAGTAGTTGAAAATGGCTTGTTATTTTAGGTGATTATTACATTCTAATGCTTGCTTTAAACAAATCTACTGTATGGAATGCTAAATAAATAAATGTGATGGGACATTGCTTGACTGAAGCAGGCAACGGAGTAGCTGAGCCCAGACAAAGTTTCTTTACCTATACGATTGTTCAACACATTCAAGCAAATTCAAATCATTTATGTGTAAGAAATGATAGCGTTTGTAGCTATTTAACATGGGTTACTTGTATTTATTTTTACAATGAAGACTATAACGTGTTATTCATATACATTTTGAGTGGCACAGCAGCTCAGTGGTTAGCATAAAGGTTGCTGGTTTGAGTCCCGACTGGGCCAGTTGGTATTTCAGTGTGGAGTTTGTATGTTCTCCCCGTGTTGGTGTGGGTTTCCTCCGGGTGCTCTGGTTTCCTCCAGTCCAAACACATGGGCTAAAGGCAAATTGAATTGACTGAATTGGCCATAGTGTATAAGTGTGTGTGTGTGTGTGAGAATGTGAGAGTGTATGGGTGTTTCCCAGTGATGGGTTGCAGCTGAAAGGCCATCTGCTGCGTAAAACATATGCTAGAGTTGACGGTCCATTCCGCCGTGGCGACCCCAGATTAATAAAGGGACTAAAGCCGAAAAAGAAAACGAATAAATGAATGTTTAATAGTGGTTTGGTCTGTAGACAATCATAAAAAATATGTTATTTAAAAGGGCTAATAATATTGGCCTCAAAATGGCTTTAAGAAATTAAAAAAAAACTGCCTTTATTCTAGCTAAAATAAAATAAGACTTTCTCCAGAGGAAAAAATATTATAGGAAATACTGTGACAAATCCTTTCTCTGTTAAACATCATTTGTGAAATAATTGAAAATTCACAGCAGGTCTAATAATGTTGACTTCAACTGTATATTGCATAAAAACAAAACATCACGTTCAGTTTTTTTCTAATGATGTGCAGCTCTAATTGAGATGTTTCCAGTATAGAGTGCAGATCGTCCCTGTGAGTTAATCGAGGCCTTTAGATTGTTGCACGGTGGTTGTTTTTCAGGTTAGGTGTTGCTGTTGTATGCAGTAGCGTTTAACACTCTCCACTGTTTGTGCTATCAAAACAAGTTCACTGATCTGACTGTAGGTCCAATGTCATGGATGAACAGAGCGGGAGACCTGAAACTATGTGAGCTTACACACACACACACACACACACACACACACACACACACACACGTACACATGCACACAGGCACTAATCAGGTCCAGCTGTGTGTCAGTGTGTGTTATGTGGAGTTCACGTTGGAGAGTGTGTGACCATATGGCATAAAGCGTCCAATTCTTACCTCACCCCCCACCTTTCGTCATGGGACCAGGCAGGAAAGCCTCTACGACCAGCCAGAGTCGAACAGCAGATGTGAGTGTGTGTGAGAGAGAGATGGAATGTGTGAGTGGTTGTTCACCAAATCTACAGTGCAAACGCGCAAAACTGACCAGACTAGAAGACACACAGGCGATTTGAAAACAAAAGTGATGCTGTTTATTCGATTTCCTTGAAAACCTGGATTTTAAAATATTTAAAATAATAAAATATTTTTATTTTATTTTTCAGATGTATGAAACAAAGTCGAAACCCTTCTGGAACATTGAATTTAAACAGTTTTGCTGTTTGTTGAAGCCATTTCTATGGAAATAATAATATTTTAAGTTTATTTAGTAAAATCTGAGAAGTTTTTGTGTTGCAAATGAATCGTAGAAATTCTAATGTAAGCAGCAGTTAGCTAGTGATGTAGCATGATGTAATTTGATTGACAGTTAAATTCAATTCAATTCACTTTTATTTCTATAGCGCTTTTACAATGTAGAAGTTCAGTTCAGTTTAGCTCAGTTCAGTGTGGTTTAATAGCCACTACTAAGAGTTAAAACACTGAAGAGCAAATCCATCGATGCGCAACTCTACAGATCCCGAACCATGCAAGCCAGTGGTGACAGTGGCGAGGAAAAAACTTTACCAATTGGCGAAATTGAAGTATTAAAAAACCTCGAGAGAAACCA
>NC_141025.1:8455000-8462500 GCF_052040795.2 Danio rerio | reverse complement strand
ACTATTAAAATATATATATATATATGTTTTTTTTTCAGACCTTAAATAATAGTAAAAATACGTTTATATCCATGTTTTACAGACACGCATACCAAGCTGAAATGCACAATATTTTATAATCTTGTTTTTTTAATATTTAAAATTTAAATAACTGTGTCCGTGTGTGCGTGCATATATACATACACACACAGTTGAAGTCAGAATTATTAGTTCCCCTCATTTTTTTTTATTTTTTTTAATTTTCACAGTATGTCTGATAATATTTTTCTGCTGTTGAAAGTCTTATTTGTTTTATTTTGGCTAGAATAAAAGCAGTTTTTATTATTAAAAACATTTTAAGATTAACATTATTAGCCCCTTTAAGCTATATATTTTTTGACTGTCTACAGAACAAACCAATTTGCCTAATTACCTTAACCTGCCTAGTTGATCTAATTAACCTAGTTAAGCCTTTAAATGTCACTTTAAGCTGTACAGAAGTGTCTTGGAAAATATCTAGTCAAATATTATTTTCTGTCATTATGGCAAAGATAAAATAAATCAGTTATTAGAAATGAATTTTCAAAACTATCATGTTTAGAAATGTGTTGAGAAAATCTCTCCATTAAACAGAAATAAAAATAAAAAATAAAAATAAACAGGGGGGCTAATAATTTTGACTTCAACTGTATATAATGTTTAAAATGTTTATAAAATCTATTATTAATGCCTTCCTGTCAAATTCTAAATGACTGAAAAAATCAGTTTTATTAAATAAATATTATTTTCTTATTCTTTTTAAAGCTGCAAGACTTATTTCTTTGTGATATACAAAAGAATATATTTAAAAAAAATGTCTCAGCATAGCGATCATCCATCCATACAATGAAAGTCGGTGGCATCCAATACTGGCTGAACAGCATTCTTCAAAATCATATTCTGCATAAAAGAAGCAGAAAAAAAAAGACAGACAGTTGCACAAATTGCAGCGGCATCTGCTTTTTCTCTGTCTAACCTCATTTTCCTGATATTAAGATCTCATTTGTGTCTAGTTCTGCAGACTCTCTTGAACTCAAGCTGACGAATCTACAGATTGAAAGCACTGGAGAGCTTGAGATCCGCAATCTGGAGTTTAGCGAGTCTATAAAGGCTTCAGGTTGAGCTGAGTGATTTATCATACAGGAAATAATGTTATCACGGCACATTCCTCAGGTAATATACGATCACACACACCTCGCAGTGACCCAGGTGTGTGTGTGAGTGTGTGTGTGTGTGAGTGACAGAGAGATCACTGCTGTCTGCAGGGCTGATATTATCGTTGCTGAAAAGAGATATAGATCAAGAGGAAATTGAGCCATTTAAATCCCAGGAGCGCTGCGTGATTAATGGCTGTCAGATATTATACTGTCTCCCTGCAAAAAGATTTGGCAAGGAGCCGAATAAAACACCACACACAGTCATAAAAGTCAGTCCTTTTTCCATTATCCAAAAGCCAAATACCCTCTGCAATCCACCCACCACGGGTGGGCGATGACCCAAATCTTATATCATGGAATGAGTCAGTTTATATGACAGTAGCAGTCAGTTTCCTTTCAGCCAATAAAGTGCTTTATATATCTAATAACTTGTGTGAATATCTATATCTACTGTTGCTGGGAAGTTTTAACCCAACTTTGTAATGGTATTGCAAACCTAAAGGGTAATTAAATTGGGTTGATCCAGGGGCGGACTGGCCTCCTGGCAGACCGGGCACTTTCCCGCTGGGCCGACGTACTTTTTGGGCCGGGCTGATCATCGTCTTATGATCTAATCGGCCCATAAAAGGCTTAGCAGCCTATCGTTTTTTTTTCTGCCTTATTAATTGACGATGCTGTGATCTGTGACTATCTGAAAGTAGATGCTTTTTTTCCCTGACACACAGACCGGGCCGGCCCATGTGACACTCTGCAGCCCATTGGCTCTTTTCTGTATTGACATTGGGCTGGCACAATCACAAACTCCTATTTTGGGCTCTGTGTGAGCGTGCGTCGTCTGTGTGTATTTGTCAAAATAGTCGAGAGTCAGAGAGAAGAAATGCAAAGGAAGCACAGAGAAATCGCGGGAAATACACAGGCGTTTCATTTAGCAGTTCTGAAAAGTTCTCCGTTCATTCTAGTACACGGCTAAAAACGCAAATCACGTGACCACACACTCTCTGAAGAGACCTGCAGCCAGTAGTTCAGCGGTTGACCATAAACCCCAGGTGAGAGTATAGTGCATGTCAGACAGTTCATCTGCTGAATGATCTCATCTCACTGTAGTTGTTAAACATGATATTGAATTCATCTTGTTGTCTATATAACACCTCTTATGTCTTTTGAATCACTTGTTCTCAGGTAACTCTGTTTCGGCTGAGTGCAAAGATAAGCTAATATATTTTGTGACATACACTGATTACCTTTAATATATGTGACATACACTGATTACCTTTAATATATGTGACATACACTGATCACCTTTAATATATGTAACATACACTGATCACCTTTAATATATGTAACATACACTGATTACCTTTAATATACGTGACATACACTGATTACCTTTAATATATGTAACATACACTGATCACCTTTAATATATGTAACATACACTGATTACCTTTAATATACGTGACATACACTGATTACCTTTAATATATGTGACATACACTGATTACCTTTAATATATGTAACACACACTGATTACCTTTAATATATGTGACATACACTGATTACCTTTAATATATGTGACATACACTGATCACCTTTAATATATGTAACATACACTGATCACCTTTAATATATGTAACATACACTGATTACCTTTAATATACGTGACATACACTGATTACCTTTAATATATGTAACATACACTGATCACCTTTAATATATGTAACATACACTGATTACCTTTAATATACGTGACATACACTGATTACCTTTAATATATGTGACATACACTGATTACCTTTAATATATGTAACACACACTGATTACCTTTAATATATGTGACATACACTGATTACCTTTAATATATGTGACATACACTGATTACCTTTAATATATGTGACATACACTGATTACCTTTAATATATGTGACATACACTGATTACCTTTAATATATGTAACACACACTGATTACCTTTAATATATGTGACATACACTGATTACCTTTAATATATGTGACATACACTGATTACCTTTAATATATGTGACATACACTGATTACCTTTAATATATGTGACATACACTGATTACCTTTAATATATGTAACATACACTGATTACCTTTAATATATGTGACATACACTGATTACCTTTAATATATGTGACATACACTGATTACCTTTAATATACGTAACATACACTGATTACCTTTAATATATGTGACATACACTGATTACCTTTAATATACGTAACATACACTGATTACCTTTAATATATGTGACATACACTGATTACCTTTAATATACGTAACATACACTGATTACCTTTAATATATGTAACATACACTGATTACCTTTAATATATGTAACATACACTGATCACCTTTAATATATGTGACATACACTGATCACCTTTAATATATGTAACATACACTGATTACCTTTAATATACGTGACATACACTGATTACCTTTAATATATGTGACATACACTGATTACCTTTAATATATGTAACACACACTGATTACCTTTAATATATGTGACATACACTGATTACCTTTAATATATGTGACATACACTGATTACCTTTAATATATGTAACACACATTGATTACCTTTAATATATGTAACACACACTGATTACCTTTAATATACGTAACACACACTGATTACCTTTAATATATGTAACATACACTGATTACCTTTAATATATGTAACATACACTGATTACCTTTAATATACGTAACATACACTGATTACCTTTAATATATGTGACATACACTGATTACCTTTAATATATGTAACACACACTGATTACCTTTAATATATGTAACATACACTGATTACCTTTAATATATGTAACATACACTGATTACCTTTAATATACGTGACATACACTGATTACCTTTAATATACGTAACATACACTGATTACCTTTAATATATGTAACATACACTGATTACCTTTAATATATGTAACATACACTGATTACCTTTAATATATGTAACATACACTGATTACCTTTAATATATGTGACATACACTGATTACCTTTAATATACGTGACATACACTGATTACCTTTAATATACGTAACATACACTGATTACCTTTAATATATGTGACATACACTGATTACCTTTAATATATGTAACATACACTGATTACCTTTAATATATGTAACACACACTGATTACCTTTAATATATGTAACATACACTGATTACCTTTAATATATGTAACATACACTGATTACCTTTAATATATGTAACACACTGATTACCTTTAATATATGTAACACACACTGATTACCTTTAATATATGTGACATACACTGATTACCTTTAATATATGTAACATACACTGATTACCTTTAATATATGTAACACACACTGATTACCTTTTAATATATGTGACATACACTGATTACCTTTAATATATGTAACACACACTGATTACCTTTTAATATATGTAACACACACTGATTACCTTTAATATATGTGACATACACTGATTACCTTTAATATATGTAACACACACTGATTACCTTTTAATATATGTAACACACACTGATTACCTTTAATATATGTGACATACACTGATTACCTTTAATATATGTAACACACACTGATTACCTTTTAATATATGTAACACACACTGATTACCTTTAATATATGTGACATACACTGATTACCTTTAATATATGTAACACACACTGATTACCTTTTAATATATGTAACACACACTGATTACCTTTAATATATGTGACATACACTGATTACCTTTAATATACGTGACATACACTGATTACCTTTAATATATGTAACACACACTGATTACCTTTAATATACGTAACACACACTGATTACCTTTTAATATACGTGACATACACTGATTACCTTTAATATATGTAACACACACTGATTACCTTTAATATATGTGACATACACTGATTACCTTTAATATATGTGACATACACTGATTACCTTTAATATATGTAACACACACTGATTACCTTTAATATACGTGACATACACTGATTACCTTTAATATATGTGACATACACTGATTACCTTTAATATATGTGACATACACTGATTAACTTTAATATATGTGACATACACTGATTACCTTTAATATATGTGACATACACTGATTACCTTTAATATATGTAACACACACTGATTACCTTTAATATACGTAACACACACTGATTACCTTTTAATATACGTGACATACACTGATTACCTTTAATATATGTAACACACACTGATTACCTTTAATATATGTAACATACACTGATTACCTTTAATATATGTGACATACACTGATTACCTTTAATATATGTGACATACACTGATTACCTTTAATATATGTAACACACACTGATTACCTTTAATATATGTGACATACACTGATTACCTTTAATATATGTAACATACACTGATTACCTTTAATATATGTGACATACACTGATTACCTTTAATATATGTGACATACACTGATTACCTTTAATATATGTGACACACACTGATTACCTTTAATATATGTAACACACACTGATTACCTTTAATATATGTGACATACACTGATTACCTTTAATATATGTAACATACACTGATTACCTTTAATATATGTGACATACACTGATTACCTTTAATATACGTAACATACACTGATTACCTTTAATATATGTAACACACACTGATTACCTTTAATATACGTAACATACACTGATTACCTTTAATATATGTGACATACACTGATTACCTTTAATATATGTGACATACACTGATTACCTTTAATATATGTAACACACACTGATTACCTTTAATATATGTAACACACACTGATTACCTTTAATATATGTAACATACACTGATTACCTTTAATATATGTGACATACACTGATTACCTTTAATATATGTGACAAACACTGATTACCTTTAATATATGTGACATACACTGATTACCTTTAATATATGTAACACACACTGATTACCTTTAATATATGTGACATACACTGATTACCTTTAATATATGTGACATACACTGATTACCTTTAATATATGTAACACACACTGATTACCTTTAATATATGTAACATACACTGATTACCTTTAATATATGTGACATACACTGATTACCTTTAATATATGTAACATACACTGATTACCTTTTAATATACGTGACACACACGGATTACCTTTTAATATACGTGACATACACTGATTACCTTTAATATACGTAACACACACTGATTACCTTTAATATATGTGACATACACTGATTACCTTTAATATATGTGACATACACTGATTACCTTTAATATATGTAACATACACTGATTACCTTTAATATATGTAACACACACTGATTACCTTTAATATATGTGACATACACTGATTACCTTTAATATATGTGACATACACTGATTACCTTTAATATATGTAACACACACTGATTACCTTTAATATACGTAACATACACTGATTACCTTTAATATATGTAACACACACTGATTACCTTTAATATATGTGACATACACTGATTACCTTTAATATATGTGACATACACTGATTACCTTTAATATATGTGACATACACTGATTACCTTTAATATATGTGACATACACTGATTACCTTTAATATATGTGACATACACTGATTACCTTTAATATATGTGACATACACTGATTACCTTTAATATATGTGACATACACCGATTACCTTTAATATATGTGACATACACTGATTACCTTTAATATATGTGACATACACCGATTACCTTTAATATATGTAACATACACCGATTACCTTTAATATATGTAACATACACTGATTACCTTTAATATATGTAACATACACTGATTACCTTTAATATATGTAACATACAGTGATTACCTTTTAATATACGTAACACACACTGATTACCTTTAATATATGTGACATACACTGATTACCTTTAATATATGTAACATACACTGATTACCTTTAATATACGTAACACACACTGATTACCTTTTAATATACGTGACATACACTGATTACCTTTAATATATGTAACATACACTGATTACCTTTAATATATGTAACATACACTGATTACCTTTAATATATGTAACATACACTGATTACCTTTAATATACGTAACACACACTGATTACCTTTTAATATACGTGACATACACTGATTACCTTTAATATATGTAACACACACTGATTACCTTTAATATATGTGACATACACTGATTACCTTTAATATATGTAACATACACTGATTACCTTTAATATATGTGACATACACTGATTACCTTTAATATACGTAACATACACTGATTA